>NW_009200993.1:0-13646 GCF_000690835.1 Fulmarus glacialis | reverse complement strand
CAGCGGGGCTCGGCGGAGCGAGGGGGTCGTCGGTGCCCCGATAAGGGCAGCGGGGGTCCCCAGCGCGGGGCTTGGGCTGGTCCTGCCGGGCGTCGCGGCCTGTGAGGAGTTGCAGAGAAGTGGTTTGGGTGTAAATCTGAAACGCGGTAAATCAGTAATATTTTTATTCTTGCGTTTTGGCTGGTTGAGGCAGCTGCTGACTTAATTCTTACGGAGAAGGCGAAAGTCTTTCCCTCTCCTTTCTGTTTCGCCATCTGCCTGGAGTTCAGTCAGCTTAAAGCCAAATGGGAGAACCCCGCTCTTTGGGAAAAGTGTCTCCTCAGCTATATTTTCAGGGGCATTCACTAATTTTCTTATGCCTCCTTTGAGTCCAAACTAATAAGCTTTTTGTCTGACTTTCAGGAGCTGAAGGCAGCTCCAGCTTCCCAGTTGGAAGTCTAAAGACTCAGCATTTATTAGAATTAAATGAAAAATGCTTTGTATTTCACTCTTATTTGTGAATCCTTAAAAAAAAAAAAAGTCAGTCATGGCAACTGATAGGCGTGACTGCATTTATCTACTTTGTTCTGTATAATCCTGAGATTGTCATTACTGCTTGCTAAATATACACTATTATAAACCACTTAAAATTTTGCGGCTGTGCAGTGAGCTAAAAAGCTCACTCTTGCTATTTGCAGTCTGCAGCTCTTACAACTTGGCCTTCCTATTTTTCTCTCCTTGGTGGTCATCTTTCTGAATTTCTCATGCTTCTCCCTCCTTCTGCTGTCAGCTCTCACCTCGCTTCCCCAGCATGCTCTGTGCCATTGCTGTCTTGCCAGGACTGAGAGTACAGGGCTCTCTTTTCCAGAGCCTCGCGCTTTTTCATATAGAGCGATTCTTGTAGTGGGTCAGTAGGAAGCTGAAGGGGATCTGATCTGAGTTATAGATGTGTTTTAAGCTGTAATAAAATGTGTATTCCTGCTCTTCCCTGCACGTTGCACTTCAAGACGGTTTTACTTGCAGTGCCTCTAAGTGCTGTGATTTGTGCTGCTTTACGCTGTGCCTGGTAAGTTATGCTTTTTGTTGTCGATGCTGCGGTAAGGACTGCTGGTAGCTGTCTGTATGCTTTTGCTGACTGCGGTCTTTGGTAGAGGGGTCTACACAGAATTTTCGTTGGAAATACTATCCCATTTCCCCCCAGGTGTGTTTGTTGTGTTGTGCGCTAGTGCTGTATGGATGGAGAAGACATTCACCTGAGCCTGAAGGGACCGTCTCTGATTTCAGGAAGGCACAGAGGAAGACTTGCTACCTTATTGGTGCCCTGAGTGCTCCTCTAAGAGAGTCTCAAACCATAACTTGCTACTTGCCGTTGTGACAAAAGCGTTGCTTTAATTTGCGTACAGCTTTACTTTGAAACTTCCTAGTATGTAGTGTAAATATATGCATAAAACCAAACCAGTGTCTATTCCTTGCTGTGCATGATTATCTTCTTATGTTGGCTGTGTTACACAACAAACACTTCATATCCGGACAGACTGGAATATGTTTCTAAACCAGAGTGTGGCTGGAGAGAACCTGGGTGAGAGGAGTTTTGTAGAGGAGTGGTCTAGCAACTAGAGCAAGGTGTTGGGTTCTGTCCCTGGCCTGCTGCTGCTCTATGGTGTGACTTCGGGCAGGCTGTCCAACCTCTTCCTGTCTTCAGCCTCCCCATCCTGAAATATGTTAAAAGTTAACATAAAAAAATGAGTTGGGTCCTTTCATTTGAAGACGTTATAGAAAGGGAAAACTCTTCCCATCTTATTCTTTAGGAGAAACGGGCTCAGGGAAGACCACTCAGATCCCTCAGTACCTCTACGAAGCAGGAATTGGCCGCCAAGGCATCATTGCTGTGACCCAGCCTCGCAGAGTAGCAGCTATATCCTTAGCTACCAGAGTCTCGGACGAGAAGAGGACAGAGTTGGGGAAACTGGTATGTTGCTTTACAAAGTCTTTAGAGAGTTGGTTTAGTACTGCAATGCCAATGAGACTGTATCAGGGCTTAATGGGTAAGATAAAAAATATCCGCAGGAGTAATATGTGGTCCTCATTTAATAATATGCCTGAGTGGAAAAAAATGGGGTTTCACCTGCCTCTGGGGCTCAGGGGGGGCATGTTTGACTTTGTCTCTGTGGTATTTTACTTCTTGATTATTAGCTGTGCTCCTCCATTTGCAAAAATACTGGTTAATGAATAAACCAGAAAATATTGCGCTCTCTTCCATTGCTCCCTGTACCAAAAGTCACTGTCAAGGAGAGCAGAGGGCTGAATCTGTGCAGATCTGTGGATCTGTGGGAGCAAAGTGGAGGAGAAAAACTTCCCCTACATAAGTCTTCGGAGAGCATGAAGTAGTTTTTAGCAGGGGAGGAAGGAAAGGAAGCTTGGAGTATTTGTGATGAACTTCTAGTTGGGAAAAAGCTAATTGGGGTACAGTGTTGGGAGCTTCCTTTAGGTGGATTATTAGATCTGCAAGACTAACTGCTCACAGACTGCAAATACACCGTTATGCTTTCCAGAGTCTCCTTGGCGTTCTGGGTGGCTCTGTCCGATGCATTGACCAGAGTGCTTTGTAGTCTTTCCTTGTGGTACGATGGCAATGAGAAATGCAAGTAACTTTGTGCTTGTACTTTCCATAATGATCACTTCCATAGGTTGGCTATACCGTACGCTTCGATGATCTTACATCTGATGAAACGAGAATCAAGTTTTTAACAGATGGAATGCTGCTTCGCGAAGCTATCGGGGACCCTATGCTGCGGAAGTACAGCGTTGTCATCCTGGATGAAGCCCATGAGAGGACGATCCATACAGATGTACTCTTTGGAGTGGTGAAAGCTGCACAGAAGAAGCGAAAGGAACTGGGCAAACTGCCACTAAAAGTATGTGCCTCTAGGATGGCACCAAAGGGCAGAGATGAGGCTTAGACCCTGAGCACTATGAGTATCTCCTGGGGTTTTCCAAAGTGTTTGAAATTTCAGCCTTGACTATTTTCCTGTTCCTAAAAAGCCCCTTTAAATCTGAATAGAACTTATGATGTGTGGGCCTGATATGACACATCTGAACAAGGTGTCTGGTCACCTCCATGTTGCCATTTCTCCTAAGAGCCCCTTGGGTGTGAGCTATGGACTAGACACGTTGTTACGGGAGGTTTTGGTACTGTTGCTGAGAGCAGCCTGGATACATCTCTGTCTGATATGACAGTTGTATGACATGCTCACACTGGGGAAGGAGATTGCACATGTGTGTCAGGTGCACAAGAATTTGTGTGAGTACATGATGAAGCGTGTGAGAGCATGTTGGTTTTGATGGGGAAGGCACGTAGGGGACTGGTAGGGTCCTAGCACTGTGTCGTTCAACAGACCATTGTGCAGCCCAGCTTTGTGGGTACTCAGGACTGTTTATTAAATGTCAGAAGAGAATTTTAACACGTTTTCGCTCATTTTATCATACCAGCACGTTATGCTTGTGTGATACCAAAGCTGATGGCTTTAACAAGGAAAGATCACTCTCTTCTGTCCCAAACTCTGCGTGCTTTTTGCTGTTCTAAGCATATATCTCAGTCTCAGGAAGCTGACTTTTGGCTAGTCCTGACTGGTAAGCGTCCTGCTGGGTCTAAACTGCAGTGCTAACCTATCTTATGCTCACATTGAAGGTGGTCATCATGTCAGCTACGATGGATGTTGACCAGTTCTCCCAGTACTTCAATGGAGCTCCTGTTCTCTATTTAGAAGGCCGGCAACATCCCATTCAGATCTTTTACACCAAGCAGCCTCAGAGTGATTACCTCCAAGCAGCACTAGTGTCAGTCTTCCAAATCCACCAGGTATGGCAGCCTCGTCAGGTTTGCGCCTCCCTGGGGCTGTGGATTGTTGGTCGGGGAGGCTCACAGGTTGCTGTGGCAGAAGACATGGTTTGAGCTTGATGCTGCCGAATCAGAGGTATCCCTGAGGTGTTCCACTGCATCCTCTGGGAAAAGTGGATAGTTGGGGGGCATGCTGGGTTACTGTGTTGGATTGGCTCAAGGGATAGGTTGGCAAATGCTGGTGTTACTCCAAAAGTGGAAAGAAAGATTGGAAGTGGTCAACCGTGAAGAGCCTTGGCTTGCAGCGGGAAATCCAGGCATAAGCTAGCAGTAGCGTGAAGATGATTCTAGTTTACTGGCAAAGTGTAACCGCAGAGCAAGTAGAGATCTGTTAAAGTAACAGCTTATAGGCATTTTGTGACTAAATGTTCAAATGCAAAACTGCCAGATGGTTAAATCATGTAGTTAAACTGTTTATTGCCCTGCACTTAATGCTTTGAAGATGCTGCTGCTGTTAGGATTTTGGGACCTGTACATCAAGGCTGGAGTTGAAAGGAGTCTGCTAAGTAAAGATCTCTGATGTCAAATCATACCTAATACCCAAATGTTCCTCTCACCTGAGTTTTCTGTGTTTACTGGCTTGTACCTGGGTGCTTGCTGGCTCTCTCGTTTGCATGTCCTGTACAGTTATTTAATGAAACTACTGGCTTGTACCTGGGTGCTTGCTGGCTGTCTCGTTTGCATGTCCTGGACAGTTACTTAATGAAATAGACATGTGACTTTAAATGATTCCTCCATCCCATTAAGACTCGATCCTGCAAAATGCGGTTTACCCTTCACCTCTGGTGAATCCGTTGGGAACTTCAGGCTGTTGCGTACGTTGCACAGCATGTGATTTTTTTTTTTTTTTTCTTTCTTCCTTACCTGCTTTGGTGACTTGCTGTCAGGACAACATCTCATTACAGTCTCAGTTCTCCCTCCCTATCCAAACCATCTTGACTTCTCCCTTGCTTTTTCCTCTGGCTCCAGGAAGCACCCTCTTCTCAGGACATCCTGGTGTTTCTGACTGGTCAGGAAGAAATTGAAGCAATGACCAAAACCTGTCGAGACATTGCCAAGCATCTCCCTGATGGCTGCCCACAGATGATGGTGATGCCTCTTTATGCTTCTCTGCCCTACTCTCAACAAGTCCGCGTCTTTCAGGCTGCCCCCAAGGTGAGGCAGTGTGATGGGTAAACAGGATGAGTTTGTCTGTTTGCTTGCATGAGTGTTTGGAAGAAATTTGGTGGAATTTAAGGGGTTAAAGCGGTCTGTACTGATAGTAAGTAATAGTCTTTACTGTCTACTGACTTTAGGCTGAATGGTTCCAGGGTGATACAAGACAATGCACGTGGGATGGTATTAACAGATACATACGATAAGTCATCAGGGACCATGAAAAGAAGGAAGGATTAGGGGGATAGAAAAGGGCAGAGGAATTGAAATTTGCCCCATTTCATAGGAGTTTTATGTCCATATCACAAAAAAGCTACGGCAGTTAATGGGCCAGCCAAATACTAAGAAAGCTAAAAACCTGGACATATTTGGCAGAGCCATAAGAAAAGGAAATTGTGCTGCCTCAGGCCCTTTTGTACCTATTCAGCAGATAAACAAGAATTCAGGTCTTGTGCTTGTGCCAGAAATGAAATCAAAATGGTTTAAAGACATATTGATAACAGCTGTCCTGGATGGTGTATTTTGTTGCAAGAAGTGTAAGCACATGCTTTAGAAACTGATTAGGAACTAAAGATTATCTTAATTTACGAGAGCTGGCAATGCAAGCATGGTATGTGGTCATAGCATGCTGCAGTGATATGTAGACTTGGCCCATGCTGGCCAAAAGTAGTAGCATTTCTTCATTGCAGCTGATCTAAAATGGCTTTTGACTGGCTTTAATTTGCTCTTCCTCCCAGGGCTGTCGCAAAGTGATCCTCTCCACCAACATCGCAGAAACCTCCATCACCATTGCGGGAATAAAATACGTTGTGGACACAGGCATGGTCAAAGCAAAGAAGTACAGCCCTGGTGAGGAATTCTAAGGAACGACACAGAGATTGTTTTCAGTTTTATAGAAGTTATTTGAGGCAGTGAGCCCCACTGAGAGCTGATTTAAAACACCCTCTGCACTAAATTAATGTCCTAGGTTTTAGGTGTGGGTTTTTAGGGGTTTTTTTTGAGTACCAGCAATGCAGGGGTAAAAATCTGCCAAATGAATCTTCTCTTCCTGGACACAGTGCATGATAATTACCTTTGCTTGAGGGTGCTAAACCAAGTGAAGTCTGAAGAGTATTTGGATGGCAGACCCTGGGATTTTTTGTTGTTAATCCTACAAAGTTATGTTTTTCAAAGCTGTGTGTTACGCAGACGTTAACTGAAGTGATGCTTTTTCATATGTAGAAATTGGTCTGGAAGTGTTGGCAGTCCAGCGGGTGTCGAAGGCCCAGGCTTGGCAACGAACAGGGAGAGCAGGACGAGAGGACAGTGGGATCTGTTACCGGCTCTACACAGAGGATGAGTTTGAGAAGTTTGACAAAATGACAATACCCGAGATACAGAGGTGAGAGAAGAACCCTGATACCGTCACACTTCTTGCCACACCTCTTTTATGTACTGTTACAGATGGAGCTGTGTAAAGAACTGAACAGCAAAACTGGATCTAGGGTCTTTTAGGAAAAATGAACTCTGGAGACTAAACAGAAAAACTAGGAAGCATTTGCTCAGGGTGGGCATTTGGGCTCTGAGACTCCAAACATGCATGGGCAATAGTTCTCTTGACTTCCCTCCAAATCTTGGACTCGCCTCCTACCCTTCGTGGTTTAGGAAGTAAGGCTTCATCAGCCAGCATTGGACTAGTCTCTGTCAAGTTGCAGCACAGATCTGAGGACTCCATCTCAGCTTATAGGCAAATAAAAGAAAAGAAAAAAAGAAGGAAAAAAAAAAGAAGAGAACAATCTCAGTTGTTTTTTCTGCCTATGCAGGTGTAATCTGGCCAGCGTGATGCTTCAGCTCCTGGCCCTAAGAATTCCCAATGTACTCACCTTTGACTTCATGTCCAAACCATCTCCTGGTAAGTGGTTACAAAGGCAGCCTTGGAAAAAATTGACAAATGAGTCACCGAGGAATTGCTTAAAAATAATGTCTTCGGGCCAGCCAGAGAAGATAGAGTATGGACGATCAGGGCTGTGAAAGGGGAGCTGTCTTTCTCTGCTGCGTCTTCTCCTGGTGGTCCAGAAGTCTCTGATTCATTCACTGCTCATTGCTTTTGCTCAGCCTCATCAGAGCAGCCATGGTTATGGCAGAGAGCTGGGAAGTCCAGCTTCCAAACAGAGCAGGGAGCAGTTTTGAGTCATAAAGAACATGAAGGTGGGCCTTAACTGCCAAGGAAGGCCATAGAGAATCTACATGGCTTCTGCTCAAAGCTAGAGATGGCAGCTTTAGTTTTGCCTCTGTTTTGGATACTTAAATTGGAAAAGGTGATTGTTCTACTGGATAGAGGGGGAGAAACCACAGTTTGGGACACTAATTTCTCTAAACAGAAAGTACTTGTCCCTCTGGCCAGGGGAAAGAGGTAGTGATGGTACCAGCTGGTCCTTCGCATCCCTGCTGGTGTCAGTCAGGAGGCCTCACAGCCTGAACCTTCTTGTTTTGACAGACGCTATTCAAGCAGCGATTGAGCAGCTGGACCTGCTGGGAGCTGTGGAACGAAAGGAAGATCAGCTTGTCCTAACCCCACTGGGAAGGAAGATGGCAGCCTTTCCGCTGGAACCAAAGTTCTCTAAAGTAAAAACTACAGAAAAATTAGCTAATTTTTATCTCATGTACTCTTCCCAGTACCATTGGCATTTCTCTTTCAAACTCCTCAAACAAGGTCTGGAATTTTGAGGCGACTGCAGCTGTGTTAGTATATTTGCAGTATGTTAATGAAGCACAGCTTTATTTCCAGCAGCTGTGCTGGTTTGTTTGTCATTTGTTGTTTAAGTCAGGGGGATTTTTTTAAAAGATAATTTCTTTCCTGTGGCATCTCTGAAGCTGAAACAAGGCTAATTCCCTTGCAATTTCCGGGATTGCTGGTAGCACTGTTTAGCAGTTTCACGAAGTGTCTGATGCTATAGTTGATTTTAGTCGCCATGTTTGTACTGTATATGAACTGGCCAGTCTCAGGAAAGAGCATGACAGTTGCTGTTAAAGGCGCTTGGTGGGCCCATAAGAGGATTTACAGTTGTTTCTAGGCCCAAATTTTTATGAAATTGTCCTAAACAATGCTTGGTAAAGTTCCTCCTGGGCTGCCGGTGAGCAGAAAAGTCTCCCCATCTGAAGTGGATTTGGTTGACCAAAAACCAGTTTTGTTCTGTGATTTGCAGACCATTCTCCTGTCCCCCAAGTTTCACTGTACAGAAGAGATCCTGACCATCGTGTCGCTGTTATCAGTGGACAGTGTCCTCTACAATCCCCCCGCCCGGCGGGATGAAGTGCAATCCGTCAGGAAGAAATTCATCTCCAGTGAGGGGGATCATCTTACCCTGCTCAGCGTGTACAGGGCCTTCAGAAATGTCAGTGGCAACAAGGTAGGATGCTCTGAGGACTCCAGTGCTGTCTGGGCTCATGGTGAGGAGCTTTTTTGGCATACAGCAAAGTGCATCCTTCACGGTTGATGTAATATGCATCCTTCCAAAGCAATGAGAAGAGAGGACTTACTCATCCTTTACAGTTGGGTGATTGGAGAAAGCTGTTCAAGTGCCGAAGGTTCCCCCAGAAGGCTGTAGCAAAACTGATTATCAAAAGCTTCATAGAATCATAGAATCATTTCAGTTGGAAAAGACCTTTAAGATCGAGTCCAACCGTTAACCTAGCACTGCCAAGTCCACCACTAAGCCATGTCCCTAAGCGCCTCATCTACATGTCTTTTAAATACATCCAGGGATGGTGACTCAACCACTTCCCTGGGCAGCCTGTTCCAATGCTTGATAACCCTTTTGGTGAAGAAATTTTTCCTTATATCCAATCTAAACCTCCCCTGGTGCAACTTGAGGCTGTTTCCTCTTGTTACTTGGGAGAAGAGACCGACGCCCACCTCACTACAACCTCCTTTCAGGTAGTTGTAGAGCGTGATGAGGTCTCCCTTCAGCCTCCTTTTCTCCAGGCTAAACAACCCCAGTTCCCTCAGCCGTGAGGCCGGTTCTGTAATCAGAGCCAGGTCTCTTCCTTCCCTGGTTCCAGCTGGAAACAGGAGGGAGTGGGAGAGTGTTGAGACTTGCTGATAAATACTCTAGACATGCTGTTTGGCAGGATTCATTGCAAAAACACTGAGCATATTTACAACCAGATTTTGATTTATCCTACCCTATAAACTCCTCAGTTTGATTTGTAGATCTGTAGACTTGAGTACCCCATTCCTTGCAGCATCTGTCATTCTTACATAATTTGTTTTCACCACCTGTGGGATAGCAAGTGCTGTTTCGCAGCACTTGGTGACCTTGCAGAGCAATTCTGAGTGGGAAGAGAACAACAACATGCCATTTCTTGGCACTGTGGGAGGGAATGTAGACAGAGGGGAGTAATCATGGGTAGAAGTGTGACAAGGAAATGGGTTAGCACCTTTTGTCTGAGAAAGATTGTGTGTTTGGAGGATTCTGCTTTTCATGGTATCCAAAGGCTGTCATACTTTTTGGGTGGAGAAACAGCTCCTTCTAACTCCTGGTGTCTCTGCTGCAGGAATGGTGCAAAGAGAACTTTGTCAACGGCAGGAACATGATGCTTGTGTCAGACGTCAGAGCTCAGCTCAGGGACATTTGTGTAAAGGTAACTTGTTGCTATACTGTCTTTCTCTGTTTTACTTGTTTGTATTTTTCTGTTTGTGCGCAAACTGATTTCGCTGTGCACCAAGTCCCAGGAGTGAGAAAATGTGGTTTTGTTTTCAGTCTCCCATGAACAGTCAGGTAAAATTCCTGACTCTGCAGCTGCATCCCAAAATCTCAGAGCTGCAGGGCTCAGTGGGTCGAGGAGAGGTGAAGAGAGAAGGGGAGCTCTGGGAAGGCTTTTCGGGCAGAGGACAGTTTTTCCTAAGGGATTTTGCTGCTCTCGTGTAGATGCGCCACTGAGTGATGTCAGCCTCAGCAGGCCATGCTGCACAGTGTCTTCACGGAGTCAGGCATTTGATTTAATAGCAGCTTTCACATCAGCACTGTTCCTGCCAGTCACAGAGCGTAAGGTGCAGCGTGGGAGCTGCTGCTGAATTGCTTGCAGTCTGTACATGACATGGGAGCCACTGTTTCACACCCCTGTCCTGCTCTGAATGCTAGTTGGCCTGAAACTCACTCCCAGAAGGAGAGTCTTGATCCATTTTGTGGCTCGTCTTTTGTTTGCTATTAGTCTGGATTAGCCTAACATCTACCTGAGCTGAATTCCTAGCAGTCCTTTTGTATTTCCCACGCTAGCAGGATTTCTGACACAATATTGCCTGATCTTGGCAGCCCACTAAAATGGGGCTGTGTTTCCCGACGAGAGTGCACACACACGCTTGCTTACTCTTGTGTCTTTTGCTGCTGAACAGCTATCGATGCCGATCGAGTCCTCCCGCTCAGACACCGGAAACATCCGCCGCTGCCTGGCTCACAGCCTCTTCATGAACGCCGCGGAGCTGCAGCCGGACGGCACCTACAGCACCGTGGACTCTCACCAGTCGGTGGCCATCCACCCCTCCTCCGTGCTCTTCCACTGCAAGCCAGCCTGCGTGGTTTACAACGGGCTGCTTCACACCAACAAGTGCTACATGCGGGACCTGTGCGTGGTGGATGCGGACTGGCTGTATGATGCAGCGCCTGACTATTTCCGTAGGAAACTCCGAATGGCCAAGAACTGACCTGTGGGTCTGGGACCAACAGGTCCAGGGTTTTTAGGCTCACACTGAAAGACTATTTTTTGTTTTGTAATGAATGTATGGGAGCAGTAGAGCTTTGCCTTGCAAATCAGGTAAAAACCTTAGAGGAAGATGGCTTCTCCATGAGAGCCAGACCTCACAAATCTCTGTGGCTTAGAACAATCATCCTTTTTAACAGTTAATCTGTAAAAGGGGAATGTAGTATGTACTCTGTGTGTGTGATAAACCTATACTGGGGGGAAAAGGGGAGCTGGTATCAGATTCCAGTTTTTTTAACACTTACTGAAGTTTAACAGGCTTGTATATGAGGAAATGAAATCCTAAGAGCTCTTCTGAGCAGACTTGGTATTTCTGATGATTGTGCTTGTATCCTTAGCAGGTTTTATTGGGAAAAAAGGAGAAAAAAGTTTTAAATGTCTACACATAGGGAAAAAAATGCATTTTTTTTACTATTTCTAGAAGGGAGGTGCTACTGTCTTTTACCTCATCAAACATCTTTCTGCTTGCATGTCATGTTCACCGCCTTATTTGGGACCATACGAAGGCCAGTAATGGGAATGCCTGCTTGGACAAGGTCTTCACTGCTTGTGTCTAAGCCTCAGGGGCTGGCAGTGGTTTCTTGGAGAGGTTGTCCAGCTGCCCGCATGTTTGGCGTCATCTTTGTTCACCCTTTTGCTGTTAGGGAGTGTTGTTCCTCAGCAAATAGTTCTGGCTTTTCTGGCTCTTGTCCGTGCACTTCTAGCTTTGGAGTTGGCACACCATCCACAATCAGGCCCACTTGAGGAAGACTCAGCAAAATGAGAATGAAGATGTAGTTTAGAGATTGGACTTCCGTTAAAGGTCCTTGATTCATCAAATGTTTGTGTCTTCTGCTCTGACACCAGTGCTTCTTCACCTTTCTGCCTCCCCCAACACTGTCCCAGTTATACTTTGGTTTTCTATTAGAAGTTTGGAGCTTGACATTGTCAAGAACCACAGATCTACCATTAGTATCTATTATTTGCTTTTTCTTCCATATTCCCTTGGCATCTACCTAGCTCTTTTTTTTCCTGCTGGAGAAAAGTGGCAATACCAAACTTAATCGTGTTTTTAAATACTGGAATTAAGACACTAGTGCCACTTCAAAGGGAAAACTTGTTCCTTAATGTGAAGGAAAGTGGATTTATTCCATTATCACTGTGTGTTGGTGGGGGGAAGAATGTAAGTTGTTTTTAAATGATATCCTAAGTACTTCTAAAATAACCTCTCTGGGAGAGGTAACTTCCAGTTTCAACAGAGTCTGTTGACATAGTGTAGTAATTTATACAGATTTTTGGATGAGCTGACCTAAGGCAGGTTAGATGTCTGAAAGGGTGGGAGAGGAAGCTGTCCTGCACATGCAGTGTCATTGGGTAGTGTAGTGGGGTTAGATTATGCGGGCTGTGATGGGATTGTGGTGTTTAGTCCTTGTATCCTTCAAATAGCAACTTTAAAAAAAAAAAAAAAGCTTGTAACCTACTAATTGGGCGGCTCAGGGATGCAGTCATATTGGCTATTGGCAAGCCCTTATTCACTCCATTTGCTTGGAGAAAGCTGCTGGCTTTGCTTGTGATCTGTGGGGACAAGCTGCGTTCGCCATGTAATAATTTGTCCTTTCTGGTTACACGCATCATGGTTACACAACACATTGTAATATGCCTTTTCTTTGGGCTCCAGTATTGGCTTACCTTGGTTTTCTCTTTGAAAACTGGGGCAAATACCTCTTTTGTTCTTTTTTCTTTTTTTCTTTTTTTTAACTGGAACGTCACTTGTGCTGATTTGCAAATTGCTGTCTCCCAAAGAGTGTAAGTAGGTGCCCAGCGTACCTGGAATGGTATCCTCTCTCAGCCTGTTCCTAGGAAGGGTGATAATGTCTGCAGGGGTGCAGTGGAAACGGACACACATCCCTTTGTTGTGTCTCTTTGCAGTATTGTTCTTTGGTGGTTTGAAAAAAAAGCAGAAAAAAAATGGTGAGTGGGGCACAGGCAGAACTTGCCACTTTTGTATGTATGACCAGCTGCAGTGTTGGATTGGTATTTCAAGAGCATGCAGCTATTTCAGTCATTCTCACTCACACGAATTGCAGGGAATTACCAAAGCACTGTATCTATGTATTTCTTGGTTTTACAGACTCTGCATCATGTAGGTGAAAATGGAGTATAAGCACATTTTGTTTGGGCAGTCTAATTTAACAGTCTGTTTAAGGGAGGGGATGGGTGTTTATTTAGAACTAATTTGTATATTTTTCCCAAAATAAAGAAGTGATGGCAAAAATCCAAGTCCTGGGTGTTGTTTTGTGAGACGCGAAAGCTGTGTGGATGGCAGAAATGATCATAGGACATTCAGGTACAAGTCCCAGCGTTTTCAGTTCTTGTGGGAGTGTCTTCATTTTAAGGGGTCTGGGGTGTCTGTGTGCAGATGTTAAAGAGAAGGTGTTAAGGTGGGTCAGTGAATTTGTGCTTCGCGTGCGGAACGGACCCGTCATTCCGTGCGTGCTGCTCAAACACCGGTGTGGAGCTGGGAGCACAAATGCCGGTCCTTCGATGCGGTGCGGCCCTGTCGAAGTTCTCCTGCTACAGCCTCGCGGTGAGCAGCAACGGGCCTTTTGTGCCTCTACTCAACAGAGGGCCATAGTGCCAGCTTTGAGACAAAGGGAACACTTTATGCTAGGAAACAGTTTGCCTTGGTCAATCTTCCCTCTAAAATATTTATTGCTAAAGGAGAAAAAAAAAAATTCATTTTTTTCTGAGTAAACTGCTGGGGTCTTGCCAGAAAGGTGACTATTCTAACAAAGAGCGGGGTGATGTACGGGAGTACAGCTCTCACCACGTACGCTGCTTTTTCTCGTTGCAGTCAGGAGGGAAGCACCAGCATTTTTTCCACATCCCTAAAGCT
>NW_009200992.1:25751-26069 GCF_000690835.1 Fulmarus glacialis | reverse complement strand
CAGAGCCCCCGGAGAGTACAGTGCGGAGAGGAGGGAGGGAGAGGAGGAGGAAGGAGAGCAGAAGGAGGGAAGAGGAAAGAGAGAGAGAGGGAGAGGGAGATGGCTGCCCCCAAAACCAGAGCTGGATCTGGAGAAGACTCTGGGATTTCCACAAGGAAATCAGGGCAGGGAGCGGAGCGGGGCCGGCACAGCACCCTCCATCCAGCCCGGCACGGCACCCCAGCACAGCACCCAGGGATGCTGCGAGGGTGGCAAGGGCAAGCAAACGCCTGGGGAATGCCGGCGGTGGGCCCGGCCCGGCGCCGGGCCAGAGCAGGG
>NW_009200992.1:18367-25737 GCF_000690835.1 Fulmarus glacialis | reverse complement strand
TGCGAAACCGAAATGTCCTCCTCCTCTAAGACAGGGCTGACACCAGCCAGGGGGTCACCAGCCACCCCAGCCAGGAGCTTGGCTTTAAAGACATGTAGAGCTCAGGGGCACCTTTTGCCCGTGTTGCCAACCCCGTGCGCAGAGCCCGCGCACTTGGCCCCACACGTACCCTTGCAGCCTCCCAGCTTTGCCATCCTCAGATGGGGCTCCTCCACCCCCCTGCACAGCCAGGACCCCCTCAAAAGGTACTGGGGTCCATGTGTCCTGAGCCCCAGAGTAATGTCCTGCACACCACGTCGAAGTTTCTCAGCTTTTACTAATCTGGGTCTTGCTTAACCCTCTGGAAAATAATCCACTGACCATCTGTCACAGTGGTTTTCATTTACAACCTTGCACAAATTAGGCTCAACTGTTCACCTACTTCTCTCCTTTTGCCCGTGGCTTTTGATCACTCCATTTTAAGCGTGTCTTCCCAGGCACCAGCTTGCCATGGGCTGGGGGTGACCTTGGGCTGCAGGTAAGTGTGCTTGCTCCTCACACTTTCTCTGATCTTCTTAGGGTGCTCTGCTCCTAACTGGGTGGAAGGCAATCCGCCTGCCCACCCTGCCTCACCTCCACAGTCCTCCGCTGGGGAGACCTGAGGAACCTGTCTGGGGAAACAGCCCCTCTATTCAGATGCCCCAGGTGGGTGTAGGACAAGCAAAGAGCTTCTAAGTACACTGAACAGATGGGTCCATGCAGGATGTTGAGCAAGAGCTCTTGGATCACTTCCCCCTGCCACGGATTCACAGCCTGGCCTCGGGCAATTCAGGTATCTGTGGTTTCAGAGGTGATTGATTGCTAATTCACAGACCTTGCTGCTTTGGGAGGCCTGACCAGAGCTGCCCCATGAGAAAGTGAGGTGTTCAGAGAGCCAAGCAGTGGTCATTTCTTAAAAACTAATGCCGCAGCCGCTGTGCACCTCCGTTTCGCTACCTACAGGCTTCAGAGTCAGGCCTGAAGGATGAGTACAAGATTCTATGAGCAGCTGTCATGGTTATTTTCTTATCACTTTTTCCTCGTGCTTTTGCAAATGGAGAGCTTGGCTTTCTGGGGAAGAGGCTTCATTCTCTAAGGAAAAGGGAAATACACAGGTTTTTTTCCTTCCTGTAGCAGATTCAGCAAAAGTCCAGCTGCCTTCACAGCCTTGAATACAGAATTGACCATTCAGTTCAACCCTAAGGGGAAATGACCAAGTAGAGAGGAACGACGAGTGCTCTCTGCACCCTCTAAAGGCTTTCTCAACCCAGGCATTTTCCTCTCCCAAGTTTCAGGGGTGCCTGGCTCCCTTTGCAGGGCAATGAAGGCTACCCGCATGCTTTCAAAACCCCTCCCTAAATGCCTATCATCAGCTTCAAAATGTTTTTTCTTCTTAAATTGAAATTTGGCAGGTTATTTGTCAATGATGGAGACTGGGGCCCAGAGGCATGGGGACAAAAGAGAGCAGAAGCTGAGTGAATGGCTTACTTTGAAAGGCACCACGCTGCTGCAGACCCAAAGCACATTTCATCTCTGTCAAAGGCAAGAAGGCTTCCGGATCCCAGTGGCGGGACCAGTCAGTCTTGAATCTTTTGGCTTTAAGGGGCAATGCCTTTTCCATCATCCTGCCTATTCTACAGCCCTCCTGAGCCTTACGTCAGCCCCAACTGTCCAAGAGGAAATGAAGATGAAGGCATGAATAATGCTATTTATTGCTGATTTTACCGTGAGTGTATGCGTGCTCCTCAGAAAAGCCACTCGGTGTCCTAAGAAGTCTACAGCCAGGTAGTGCCCAGGGTGATGGAGAGCAGCCCTGGCAGGCTGGCATGCTCCCCCGTTGTGTTTTTAGCTAGCAACCCAGCAAAGCCCATGTGGAGGAATGAGATGGTGGGATAAGGAGGGATATCAGGAAAGAAGGGCAACTGGGGAAGTTTGTCTGCAAAACAGCCCAAAATCTCACTTCTCAGGTGTACAGGAGTCAAGAGGGGACCTGACACTAGCAGGAAAGCCGCAGGCAGCTGTAGAGGCTTTTCCAAGTGAAGACAAATGGCTCCCATTCCTGGTGACAAGGGAGGGAACATCAAAGGGGCATAGGAAGGGGTGACACATTCAAGGCAAAGGGGAAATAATCTTTCCAGGAACAAGTGTGATGAGTATTCGTTAACATGGCTGCTGTTGTCAGGCCAGAGAAAAGAGTGCAGCAGTAGCCAAACGGCAACGTACTAGAGCCCAGACAAGTATTTTAGCTGGAGGAATTGTTATGAAAGGCTTTATCTGGAAGCAGTGTGGGACTCGGGCATAGCTGGGATGAGGGAGCTAAGCTCAAGGTGGTGCAGAGCAGTCTGCTCGGGAGAGATGGGGGAAGGCTTTGGTGAGAGGTGATGAACTCTGCTCTCACTGTGCTGAAATCGGGCTGGCGGGCTGGACCTCTACCAGGATACGTCAGCCAGGCTGGCTGATTTTTTTGGAAAGAAAGAGACAAGTCTGGCACAGCACGGTAGATCTGAGAGTCACCATAGAGATGGCGGTTGGAGTTAGTGGGTGGTGGAGATTACCCAGAGATAATGTGTGAAAGGAGAACAGAAAGGGCTGAAGGACAGGATGCTGTGGGCATCCAGCAGAAGAGGGAGGCGGGCGTAAGGAAGAGGCAGAGAAGCAGAGATGAGAAAGGCAGGCAGAAAACCAGGGAAGGACATCAGAGAAGCTCAGAAGGACCAGCTTTCTAAGACAGTGTGCCTGAATGTGTGGAGACCAGGAGAAAGATCAAAGATGAAGACTGAGCATAGCTTTGAAACCATCATGAGAAACCTGGACACAAGACTCTGTGCTGAGCAAGTGGGACAGAAGGCAGAGACAGTGTGAGTGTAGAGGTGGAGGGGGAGGAGAAGGCCTGGGGGCGATGGGGCAGCAATCTGAGGGGATTTCTCCAGGCTTAGAGATGTTTGTGCTGTAAGCCTGAGGGGCCCTAGCACAGGTTAGAGACAGACAGAGCAGAGAAGAGGGAGGATGGGAAGGGGCTGTCCCCGTGGGAGGGAGGGGATGGGGTTGCCAGGAGAAACAGAGAGATCCAGGAGAGTCCCACCAAGGTGGCAGGGGAGATTTGTCTCCACAGAGCAGCAGAAGAGGAGGAGGGTTGACAAGTCAGGATCTCTTACATCCCTTATGAAGACAGTGGCAGGATGCTGTGTGGGAGGTCAGTTCGCTGGGAAGAACAGAGTCATTTAGGGAGGAGAAGGCAGAACCAAATCCAAGAGGAACTGTTTCGAGTTGAGGAGTTGGCTTGAGTTTGGGACTTGCACTATGGCACTGTATGAGCAATGGGCACTTGGAGTGTGTGAGAACAAAAGGCACCCTGGTCACACAAAGACCCTTCTATTTCAAGTTTTATCCTCCTGGAAGTTTAGCTAGCGAATGGCTTTGCAGCCCACAGGACAATCTTTGAAAGTAGCTTGCAACTCTCTGCTGTTAAGCAGAAACAATTCCTCTGGCACTGGATTGCTTCAGTCTCCAAGGGTGACATAATTTGTCAAAGATGCCACTGAACATTTCAGTCATACTGGACCAAACGTTCACTGCCAACAGGAGAAATGACCCAGCTTGGCTCTGCACGGGAAGCAAACAAAGCTGGGGGGGGACCAGAGGACAACATATGGAGAAGGAGGTTGGAGGAGAAGGAGTGAGTGAGGTGGCAGCGTAGAGTGATGGATGCAGTGCTGAGCATGCACAAAGCAATATTGGGGCTGTTGAGCCTATCGGACCCTGAGACAAACAACCATGACTGACTTAGGACCTGGGGGAATAAGGAAGAGACACAGTGAACCCAGATGAGGGCATTGCAGGGAAGCAGCCGTGTGCGGGGTCCAGACCCCAATGCTCTCAGACACTTGGAGGGACAGAAAAGGGGAGATGCACTGAACACAGGGTGGATTGGCATCCCCCAAGCTCATGAAGCTCTGAGCTGATGTGGGTCTTCCAGTGAGATCCTACAACCCGCTGCACATTCAGGGTGCTGCAGATACCTCTGGAGACCACTGAGGGGTGAAAGGCCAGCAAATCTGCAGTGGGCTGTAAAAGGTCGAGGTGCATGCACAGCACGGTGCAGACCTCCTGCATGTCCCAGCTAGGCAGAGGGCAGGCCTGGTTTGCTTTGATCTTGTGTCAACAAATCACTCAGAAGTCAACTCTTCTCCTCTCTGCTCCTTGCTGAAATCAAACGCTGGTGAGTAACAGCCTGTTAACTCAGCCACATGCTCAAAACCTCAGCCTCAGTCTTCCTGTGCTCGCTGTGTCCTGCTCACAGAAAATGTCCCCCTCTGTCCCTGCTCTGCCTTGGTCTTGGGTGACAGCTCTTACAAATTCTGTTTCACTAAGGAGAAACGGTCCATCTGACCAGCCTCTGACCCTTTGTCACAAAATCCCCCTAACCAGGTAATCGTTCATTCCAGGCAATGTGGCTTCACCGGAGGCTTGAAGTCCACATTCTCTAGGAGGACAGAGGGGGTGGTTATTTCATGGGCACCCACAGGCAGATTATGGGTCTCTTACCCTGCCTGAACAAGCTGGAGACCATCAGCACATCTGAGGAGAGACATGTTCCACATAGACAAGATACCATTTGATGATATCTTGGAATAAAAATATCCTGTGCCTACCTCAGAGAGCATGCGAAAGAGGGCACCCCAAGAACTGAACACCCAGAAGGGTGAAATAAGTGGGCTAAACTCAGTCAGACTCTAACTTTCACGTTTGCAACACACCAAATTCAATTCAATACATGATGAGCCAAGCAATGAGCAGTAGGGCTGAGAGTATAAGGCCATATCTAGTCATCTGAAGGGATGCCAGGGAGGAAGGCTGAGGAGTAACGGGATAAAACTGAAGGAAAGAGCTTAGTAAGATTCAGAAAAAAGCTTAGGCACTTACTTACGGAGAAGAGAAGCATCTGCAGTCACATTAGGCCAGAGAAGGAAGCAAACAAGGGACAGCAGACCTCCTGCTACAGACCAAGAGCTGCTGGGCAGGGGGATCCGGCCCCCACGGGACAGGACTGCACAGTTAAGCACATTAAAAGCGTATAATGACTTCCTTGGGAGCGTTTGCCATGAGCTACTGTTGGACATACAGTGTTGGACCAGACAGGCCGTCAGTCTGCTCCAGTGTGACTGTTTGCACGTTTTTACTTTGCAGGAAACCGTGGCTTGGGCACTAGGAAACAGTTTACGATACTGTCCAGCTGTTCCGTGAGAGATACCGGTATAGTCAGTACCTGCAAAAATCTGGGTAATATTCTATGAGAAATGAGTCTGTACCAGGGAAGGAAGAGGGAAATGAATCAGGCAGCTTCAACCTTCCTTCCATCACTCAGGAGGTCATCTTGCTGCCACACTCTGACCACAGCCAAGGGGCAGTTCTGCATCTGCTGAGCAGGGGAGCAGCTTCGCCCGGCGGCCAGCTACGGCCCCTTCCCCTGCCAGGCCAGGGCAGGGGAGGCCAGAGGTACGAGAGCTGTGCAGCGGGGAGCGCGCTGTATCCATCAGCACCTCCGACCTGCAGGATGGCCCAGAGATGCCAAAGCTTTGCAGGGCTTTGCTCCTAGAGACTGTCTCTTGCTGCTCTCCTCTGCTGCCAGCCTGGCTGAAGAGCTCTAGGGGAGGTGGTGCAAGCAAGAAAGGACAAAACACTGTTTTGCAAAGAGTACAGTGAGTCAGTCAGATAATTCGAGGCAAGAATCTCTTCCAGAAAGGAAAGATAAGGAGGAAGCTGCTTGTTCTGTAAGGATGAGGCCAGGGAGGCTGGAGGGCAGCGCCTGCAGAGCTGCGCAAGCGTCTCTGTGCTCCCTGCTTCCTGCTGCATTTTGTTGGTACAGGCTCCGGGCTGCGGCTGCACGCTCCCGCTTGCCCACTGAACAAGAGGCCAAGTCCTTGGGCTGTGGGAAGTCCCAGGCCTGACTCAGGGAGAGTAGCCAGGGCTCCATTCAGCCAGGGATCAGACTGCAGTTTCAGACATCTTACTGGCTCTGATACCAAATTTCGTTCCCACATCATTTTACGTTCAGTCTCTGCTATTCCAGCAGTGCTGGGGGGTGATGGGCTCCTGGGTCAGCCACTCTGCCTTGGTTTCTATCTAGCTTAACTGCTAACTTAACCACCGATGAGTGCCTGTGCAATGAACAGTGAGGTGGCCGTTTCTGAGGCTTTAAATACAGCCGTGAGGATGGACGCTGGGTACCTACATATCACAACGGAGATCATTTTCTAGATGCTTGTTGCTTGGCAGCCAAAGGCTTAGAAATGTCAATTTCTAATTAAAACCATGCACCCAAAATCTACACACCCTCCCCAAAACCCAGTATTTTTATACACTGCTCTCAGCTGCAGTGGGCATGGTAATAGCTCTCAGCATGCGAACATCCAGGAAGAAGCCACGTTTCTGCCAGGGAGGATGCAGGTGAGATATATGCACCAGCTAAGCAGAAGTGCATTCAATTAAAAAAATAGATGCAACCTGATAAGAAGGGAGATTGAGGATGTGACCCAGAAATAGTAATGAGGAAGGCTTCAGTGGAGCACACAACAGGCGCAGCAAAGCCAGCGTGCTAATCACAAAAATGACGGCAGCGTAATGTCACTTTCCCATGTGAGATGTAAATGCCGGGGCCTGGACCTGGGGACAGGCTGCATGGAGGAGCTGGCAGCCTCGCTTTGCCAGGGCAGTGCGTGCAGCTAGTGCCAGCCAGGCAGCATCGCTCTCCGCTGGGTACCCGTGCCTTCTCCCGGGGCCAGGATCCTGTGCTGGTGACTGGCCAGTGCTTGCTGAAAAAGGGGTTTCCTTATAGGAACTGGTGTTTGCAACACCAGGAAGCTGGGTCTAAGGGCGAGCTGGTATATCCAAGGTAGCGTGGCTCTCACCCAGCCCGGTTCCTGGTTCTGCTTGGGCAGGAGACACAGCAAACCCAGACCCCTGGGGCACCAGTCCCCTGGCAGAAGCAGGAGGTAACTCCATGGTGAAGGCTAAGCATGAAAAAAATCAGCCTCACTGAAAAGTACCATAAAATAAATTACTATTTTTTAAATCCATGTCATTGGATTACAGATTTGGAGAGGTTAAAAATAATAATTGTTGGCAGTTGTATTTGCTTTCTGGTATACAAACCTTCAGAGTTCGTATTTCTAAGCTCTCGCTACACAAGAATAATGCCAAGGGCGTGGAGAGAGGAAAGGAGGGGAAAGGCGTGGAGACTCCCCCGGCAGCGCGGCTCCAGGCAATCGGGTCGTGGGAGGTTACAAATATTTGCCGCTCCCGTGAAATTCCCAGTGAAGCCCTGAGCTGACACGGGGCAGGGTGGGCAGTGG
>NW_009200992.1:0-18295 GCF_000690835.1 Fulmarus glacialis | reverse complement strand
ACGGGGGCTCGCGGGAGCAAACTGCCTCACTGGAAAATTCATTTTATTTTTAGACAAAAGTTTGAAGAACCTCTTTTTAGCATTTTCTCACAGAATAATTCTGGGTTTCTGCTTCTAACTGACGTTCAGTTTCAACATCTGAGCTAGGGATAAAATGAATATTTTTACAACCTGACTGAATTCAAACCAAAATGCTTAGAAATGATGAAACTGTCATCTGTGGAGCAAAGCAGAGGTGGGCAGGCATCTACAGCCGTGTTTATGGCTGCGGGGTTTTATTTGCCCGGTTCAGACTGGAGAAGCCTTTCCTAACCTGGCCGCTGGCCGCCGGCCACCAGGCAGCCCACCCTCCACCCGCCCGGCCGGGGGCTGCCCAGAGGAGGCTTGCTCTGGACGCCAGACAGTGCACGCCCTGGGGCAGGGGCTTTTGCTATTTTGGGGATGTTTTACCACGGCAAATAGGCCTCGGTACTAGGCTAATCTTTTCCATCACGCTGCCTGCCTCCCTTCGTGCTATATTCAGCTGATCTCAGAAGACATTTGATTGGCAGGTCATACCTAACACATTTTCTTTTAACTTTTCCAGTTACCTTGTAAAAGATATTCTTATAAAAAGGACTTTGATACCTTATTTTCCTCAGATGGAGTAAGCAACCCTGAGATGGGGGCCAGTGTGAGATGTTTCTTCTCATAGGTACACTGAGAATAACACTTCTTTTCATTTTTTTTTGAGGGGATGAACGGTCTTACATCACGTATGCCGTAAAATCATCCTCTAACTAGTGAGGCAAAAATGTTCAATGGTTAACAGTGGGACCCTTTTTTCTCTCATGTGCATAATGGTCAAACCTAATTAGTTACTACAGGATAATTAAAATCCCCCCTTTTCCTGGTTCAGATACACAACTGCTTTATAAATAATGTCGCAGATGCCTATCAGCAGAAATCTCCTTCATCGGCTCCGTCTCATTAGCAAGTGGTGGCCCAAGAGGTGAGGGTATGGCAGGTGGTGGTGACCGGGAGACGTGTGCTCCTATCCAAGCTCAGCTGCTAACACAAATGCCCGTCGCCAGCAGTGCCGACACTGTGCAGCCCCGAAGCCGGCGAGATGTGCTGTCACCGCCTGCATCGCGCCACGCTGGGCGGGCAGTGCCATGGCTGGTGGGCAGAGCTCGGGGCCGGAGGTGTTGCTGCTTCATGCCTCCAGCACGCTCATCTGGCCACGTCCTGGGTTTGCTCCGTTCTCATCCTTCAGCATCTTTTGGCCTTTCTAAAATCAGCAGTTCCCATCAGACCCCATCGCCAGACACTATTCCCAGTCAAAGCAAAGACAAAAAAAACCATCAGGTTTTGCTTCCCCTTTTGCAGGGTTCTTCTTCGGGAAAACACAGCTGGGGAAAGAACCAGCTTTTAGCCAGAGACAAGAGAAATGCAGCTTCCAAATAAGTATCAGGTTTGAGTTCCTTCAAGAAAAGTAGGATTTCCAGGGACTGAGAAGCAGCAAACACAGCACGTGGGATCGCTGAGCTATCACAGAGCAATTAGCTTAACACCAGTGTGGAGGCAAATCCAGAAACGTTATGAGGTATTTCGTTAAATGGATGGAGAGGTGTCCCTTGACTAGAGGTGCTTGGTGCAGGGCGGGAGAGTATGGCTGGTTTGAAGGTGCAACATCAGCATCCCGTAGGCTAGGGCCTACAGTTAATTATCTAAAAAAGCCAACTATAAGCTTCATAAAAGCCTATAAAAGCTTTATAAAAGCCTAATAGAAATAGAAATAGCTGTGCTTTGTTTTTAAAATCACTTACAACACGGATCATTATTAGCCTTAATTATCTCCCTGCAGTGTGGAGATACCAAGTTTTTTTTTTTTTAATTTTTCAGACACAGGAAGCACACAAGGCACATTTTAGAGATGAAATAGAAAGGCCATTATAAAATGCACCGAGGGCTGTGATACCTCAGGAGCTGAAGGCCTCCCAGCTCCTTCAGATGACACGTGGCCTGGGTGCGTAGCTCACGGCTGCCGTTCTGGCTTCAGCATCCTGGGCAGCGAAGCAGCTTTGGGTGTTCATGCCCTGGAGCTCCTGCAGTTCAAGGGCCTGGAGCTGGCTTTAGCTGTAACTGCTCCCAACAGCCCTGATGCAGCTCGGTCTCACCCCCAGTGCAGCGTGAAGCTCGAGGCAGCCGTGCAGCTGGGGAAGCTGTGCCCTTTCCAGCAGCACGGCTGGGCCCCTGCAACACAACCAGAAGAAAGGAGATGGCAGAGCCACTGTGCAAGTTGAAAACCGCCTCTTGAACACTGGCTGCACTTCTGTTCCCCTCAGTGTGCACAGGAATTAGACCTGGAAAAAGCTCGCAGTGTCTTCCTCCAAATGAAGCTGATGGCAATGAGGTTCAAACCAACCCAAAGTGCTGTGACGAAGAGGAGGCAGAGCTGTGGTACTCCTTGCCACAGGATGCTGTAGTTGCCAAGAGTATACAGGAACAGATGGAGACCAGAAAACTGCTTGAAAGAGAAATTCATGAGGGTTCAACAATAACAAGTGTGAAAAATAAATAAATGGAAATAAATGAAATCCACAGGCAAGTTATTAAATATCCAGAAACCAGATCTGGCTCGTGAAGTCCCTGAGCTGAAAACACTGAACCGTGAACCAGGAGTCTCATGGCTGACTCCCTGGAGCAGCTTGGGAAGGAGAAGCCAGCGAGTCTCCATCACGCCTGGCGGGTACCTGAGGCAGGTGGGAGCCGCTCGGTCAGCAGGGAGCAGTTGCATGGGAGCAGCTCGGGCAGCTCCCAGTCCTGCCTGGGCCACCACCGGGGCAGTCCAGGGACATTGCCTTGTCCTGAAATGCAGAGGGACAGCCCTGCCTGTGGCCAGGGACACGTGGGACTGACTCACAGCAGGGACAGACCAGTCCAGGCACGCACTACGAGAGTTATGCTCCCCTTTGTACCAAATCCATCATTTTGAATCTTCAAAACACACAGAAACCCTTAAATCCACATCTGCGTTCAAGGCATTGACACCAACAAGAGACTAAAGCCAAAGGAAGAAAAGCAGATTTTTCTAAATTATCTTGCCATTTTTAGTGACATATACATTTTTTTCACTGACAGCCATTTTTTCTCCTTTACTGACAATCTGTACATTTCCTGATGGCTGCTACTATCCGTGCGGGATTGGGTGCATTAAAGGTAGCTGCTCCAGCAGAGCCCAGCATCCCTCCTGAGCCTCTTACGGAGAAGCAGCACCTGGTCCAAAGCCCATGCAAGCTTGCAGAGGTGCCGTTGGGGTGTGGGGGGCCCCTGGGTGAGCAGCAAGGCAGGAGTGACTTGGGGACAGGTTGGACCAAATAGCACTTTGCGCTGAGGCACCCAAGCAGGCACCATCCTTGGTGCTTCGGGCACAGCCCGCAGTCTTCTCAGTCCTCCGAGGGCACCAAGGTGACTACGCAGGACTTCCCTGGAGCTGAGGCCACCGAGCTGGGATGCAGTCGCTCTAGCTGGACGGCGTAGCTGGAGCTTGCCTGCTGCAGCCCTTCTGCGCTGCTCAGATGGAGTCGGAAATGATCCTGCAGGCATCATTGCACAGGCACAGAAATTGCTCCTGCCCTTCACGGGGGCAAGCGTCTGCACACCGTGACAGTGGATCCTGCAGAAACTCTCGCCAGGTTGGAAAATGGTCGCTTCATTATTTTAGCGTGATTTCAAATGCAGTGATCAGAAGTGTCTGTGCAAAGCATCCCCGCTGCCCAGCAGCCCTGTGAGCCCTGCTGAGGCTTCGTACCGCTGCGCTCATCTGCCTCTTCGGGAGCTCCCTGTCTCAGGCCGGGTGGAGGCGGGTTATGGAGGCTGGGTGCTCTGGTCTGACATCTCTGCGGGGTCTGTCTGCTGGGTGCAACTGCCCGGCGGGCGTCCGTGGGAGAGAGGAGGGGGCAGAGGTAGTGCAGGCAGCCCGTCCGTCCACCCTGCTGAGGCCAGAGTGCCTGGGAGGTAAAAGGGGCTGGCTGGGCACGTGTCCAAGAAATGCAGCACTGCCTACCTGTGTGCATAATCGTGACATCGGTGCTGTCTCCCTGGCAGGTTTGTAGCATCTCGGCACTTTCCCAACTCCAGGTACTGCCAGCAAGTTCTGGCACAACCCTGCAAAACAGGAGAAAGAAATGGATGGATCCCCAGCCGAGGTAAGATGAATGGGTTATGTCTACCAACCAGGATTACTTGCTTAGCATATATATGAAAAACCCAGTGGAATAGAAAACGCCAGGCTTGCCTCCTGGCCAGGGAGGCTGGGCAGCAGGACACCCCGGCTGCCACGGGGAGCTCACTGGGGACAGCTTGGTGCCAAGCCCACCAGCGAGACTTCTGTCCTGATGGTGCTGCAGATTTTTGGATGGGAGCCAGCGGCCGCAGCGTTGCTCAGGACAGGAAGAGTAACGGAGCTGCTGCTTGGGGTTGGGAAGAAACAAGTGCACGGTGACGCTGTGACGTTGCAGCCCGGGAAGGAGGCTCTCTGGATCTTCACGAGCCACCAGAGCAGCCAGGACTGAATTAATGCCACACAGCTCACCCCAGGCTGCCTGCTGCTCTTCCACAGCACGTGGAGTGGGAAACAGGTCCTCTAACCAACGGTGTGAGGAGTGATGGACCGCACGGTTCAGCTCTGCTCCTGGGGAGCTCAGGGTGCACTCAGGATAACACCGCAGCCTCCCGATGGAGCTGGGCTTGGCACCTGTGAATGAGGAAGAGAATTAGGGCGCGAAGGGAAAGCCAGAGGCTGATCGTGACTCCCTTAGATGCTGTTTTCTCTAATGACACCATCAGTCCGTGGAGGATCCCAACACTCCCAACAGACTCCGGCTGTAGGAACGTGCTCCCGCGCTGGGACAGGAGCCTGGGGAGGGATGCCAGCAGCACCTGCCCCGGCCCCCTGTGCCTGCCGCCCTTGCAAAGAGCATCAGCCTCAAGGGAGAGGAGGAAGCACCAATTTTCGGCCCCTCTGCAACAGCTGAGCGGGAGGTAGTCACAGCCCAGGCACAGTCGCTGGGCTCTGTGAGCGCAAAGGGGAAGCACCGCGCCGGAGCCCGGAGCGCGGTGTTACACTGGTGCGGGCAGGAGGGTCTCTCCCTACCGCATCCAGCCATGGCCAGGCGAGGGACGGCAAGACGGGTGGCAACGCGCCGTACCTACCCGTGGCTGAAACTTGAAAACTGCATTTAGTAAGAAACTGCCACATCTTGAAACCTGCATTAATTCTAGCCCAGGGCAAAAACTGTCCTATAAAATGAGCAATTCCGGAACAAATATAGTTTGGAAAACAAAAGTGCAAATTGTGTTTTAAAATAACGTACACAAATAAAATTTAAAACAAAATATTCATTTCATCATTTTCCCAGGGATGCGAATTGTATTTCTTTACATTTCTATCACTCAAGACGTGTCAGCAGCAGTACTGTGTAACATGCATCAGGCACACACTGGGGCAGAGGATTCCAGCTCTTCCATTATTTTATTCACATTACTGTATTTGTTTTACATCATTCTGAACAGCTTTTACTTAGCATTGATTGAAACCTCTTATTTGCTAGATCAAAGTGCTTCTTTGTGTTTTAATGAAATACTTTGACACAATAGCTTTGTGTTAGCTTAAAATCATTATTTAATATATTGAAAAATGCTGGTCCTCTAATTAGTACGCTGTGTGCTTTTCTTCCTATCTTGTTCAAAGTGTCAAAACATTTCACTACGAAACAATTCTATTAGGATCTATCAGTGATGGCTGTACACACCGTGATGTGTCTTTTGATATGACATGTACACTGGGCCATTATATCAAAATAATAATAACAGTGATGCAAAACTGAAAATTAGAGTCTTGAAATTAAAATTAATTTTGAGTGTAATTGTTGTTTCCCAAGTGAAATTTTGAAAAATGAAAAAAATGTCAGGACTCAGCAGGACTGGGTGGTGGGTGGGTTTGAACGCTTCCTGCCTCCTATCCACCTCTGAACTTGGATTAAGAGCATTTTAGGCAAAGTGTTTGTGCAGCCCCAGTGCACTGGGACAAGAGGCTGAGCTGTCCTTGGACTCTGCAAGACCCTTCAGACGAATGACAAGTCCTTCGGGCCGGAACGTCCTGCAAGCCCTTCAGCCCTGCACCATATCCAAGGCTGTTGTACCAACTCCAGGCCGGCTGCTGCTGTGTTTGGTGATCTTGGTCAGCTCCGCTGGGACAGCTGATGCCCCGTGCAGGACAGCATGTGCTCCTCGCTCTCTTTGGAGTAAATCCTGCAATACATAACCCGCTGCTTCTCTTTGAGATGTCCGACATTGGGGCAGTCGGGCATTTCAGGTAGACCATGATCTGCCCTGGAAGGGACAAGGCGAAGTCCTCAGGTGCAAGGAAGATGGTCAACGAATAGGACTTCCTCCTGTGCTCGGTTTGCCACCTCTCCACGTATTTTTCTATCCAGGTTCGCCACTTCACACACTTTGCCCAAATTCCAGATTCCACCCTATTTCTCTCCTTTTCTGTCCCTCATCTGTCCATTCACAAAGTGCTCTTTTCCTATTGATTTATTTCTCCGCTTGCCTTTACATCTGTATATGTCTCTTTTGTCCACTCAGAGAGTGACTAATACATGAATGAAATAGGGAAGTGCTCTCTGCCAGTCTCCTCACTCTTCGTTATGAATGCAAGAATCATCCTGTTTTCACAACAGATTTGCAAAATGTTGCAAGTATTTTCATTAAAAATGGCCTGTTTCTCTAATCACTGGGGAAAGTATAAAAAAAACTTAAAATTTTAAGTGTAATTTGGATTGTTCTTAGCATGCAAATATCAATTTTGTGAATCTCAGAGAAAAGGCTCAATTCTAAGAACAAAAATCTCAGAAGTGGAAAAACAGTGTACCAGTGTACCAGAATATTTGTCTCTGCAGAGCCGAGATCCTTCCTTTTTCTGCACATCTCAGCTCACAGTTCAGTATGACCTG
Organism: Fulmarus glacialis; assembly: GCF_000690835.1. NCBI lineage: Eukaryota > Metazoa > Chordata > Aves > Procellariiformes > Procellariidae > Fulmarus > Fulmarus glacialis. Next base: position 11,294 of record NW_009200992.1, on the reverse strand, counting down.
CTTTGGAAGCATAGGAGACAAAAGTCTTTGGCTTTATTAATCAGGGACCATATTGTCTCTCCATATAGATCATGCCAAAGGTACATCACTCACACTCCTGCAGACCGCAGAGAGATGTGCTCTCCGCTCTTGGTGAGAGTCTTATTTATTGCACTACAGATGAACCATGAAAGGATCTGTAATGCTTTTCCACCTACTGATCAGCTCCTGTACCTCTGTTTATCCAGCCATGTGCTCGCCTGGCAGTTGTCTGCCTGAATCCGTCTAGCAAGTGATTCACCTTCTTGTCAACATACCCGGAGATTTGCTAGTGTTGCAGCCTCTTGCCTACCAAGTAACGTGAGATTGTTGTGCTCTGTACATGAGCATGTGCCTGAGAGACAGAGTTAATGGATAAAAACAATTTTAGTATTCATCATTTTTTCGGCTACTATCGTATTGCAGGACAAGAAGACTGCAGCAGGAAGACATCTGTAAATGGCTCTGACAATCTAGAAATTAGCTGCTGAGGAGGGACAGAGCCATTTCGTGCTCAGTCCAGGCTCCTTGTCTCACATACAGCTTGCTTAATTTCAGCCAGTTCAGAAGGGTTTTGTTCAGCCAGCTGCCGTACAATCCAGGGCTGGACTCCCCGGAGCCAAAGTGGGAGCAGACCAGGAGAGAAGGGGTCGGCCAGCACGGGGAGGTGGGCAGGGAAGGGCAGGGCACCTCCTGGCATTGGCTCTGGAAAGCCGTCGTGCTGCTTGCCTGGTGTGAACATTAACCAGACTGTAGACTGTTCTGCGCTTTTGTTTATCTTCACAGATTCAGGAATACAAAAGGCTTTGTTCTGGGAAAAAAAAATAATTGAAGGGTACTGTCCCATCAGAAAATTCAAATGCTGTCCGGTGGCTGGGACTTGCTCCTGCAGAGTCCCTGGGGCACTGATGGGGAAACGAGGAGGACAAGAACACGAGTCAGCAATAGTTATTCACTCCGTCTCTCAATGCAGGAGCTAAGCCAGCTAAGAAGCTGGCACACAGAAGGTTTAAAACATGCAAAAGGAAGGATCTGTCCTACAAATGTGTGAGGAAATTGTGGACCTCCTTGCCACATCGTGTTAGCAAAGAGAATAAAGGCATTCAAGATGGGGTAAGTCCAAAATCTGAGATGATGGTCTGCACGCGATCTCAGAAGTCTCTGAACAAGCAGCAACACCCCAATGAGGCAGCTGGAGAAGGCATTTGGGGCTTGTCACGTTTCTTACACTTCTCCCTGAGCAACCTGCACTGGCCACAGACTCTTCTGGCAGCAAAGCCTTGAGCTTTTAAGTTCCTTTCCTCAATACCTCTAACACAGGTATTCCTACCTCTACTCTTCAGAGTGGTAACTGCTTTTTTCATAGCAAATGCACAGCGCTTAGCACCTAGCCTACAGTCTAGGAAGGTATTGGGTATTGTGCAGTGCATGCAAGAGGTCACTCTGTGACTCCCTATCCCCGATCTTTGACTGTGAACTGCAAGGGAAAGCCATGCTTGCCCAAGCGTGCCTCCCCCCTGGCTGCAAAAAAACAGCCAGAAGCAGAGCAGAATTCCTAGCCAGAGGCACAAAAGCATATTTTATTCACCTGGTATATTCTGTAAAGCAAGTTTTTGGCTCATTTCTGTATTCATTTTGCATCACAGGTCAAAGGAAAATAATCCTTTCAGTGTTGCACTATTCGGCAATGCCAGGGCACAGCGAGGGCAGGCTAACATGGCTGGTCGGGCAGGGGCTTCGTCAGCGGGGCTCTGTCCCGTGGTACCCGAGCAAGGGAGCAGGGCAGGCATGGCAGCCAGGTTCAACCAAGAGTCACGATCATCAGGCAAGTCGCTGGTGATGAGACAGGTCCAAGGCCAAGCCGGGAAGGCGAGTCCGTGAGCCAGGGTCAGGATCAGGTGTGGCAACGGCAACTGGGGTCAGACACAGCCCAGTGACCACCCAGCAAACCCACGGCAGTGAAGCAGGTCAGGGCTTGAGCCAGAAAGTCCTCGGGTCACCTCGGGTCACCTCGGGTCAGGGTCCGGGGGACCGGGGCCCTGCCGGGTGCAGGCATGGCTGCGATGGGGCAGCGAGCCTCCCTGCAGCGCTCTCTGGGACCGCGCCGTCCAAGGGCCCCAAAAGACAGGGGCCACCCCCAGCTGGCCTTGAGTCTTGCCAGCCAAGCCTCCTTGGGGGGGGGATGCTCTCAGGACTCACCAGTGTGGGTGCTGGGATGGCAAAACACTACTCACAAGCCTGGCAGAGAAGGTGGCACTGGCACTTTCAGCTGTGACAAGCACCCAGAAAGCAACGTCCCTCTGCTTAGGGGTCAGACAACTGCTTTGGGCAGCCTTGGTGTGACAGGGTGAAGCTGCCCACCCCGCCACGTGTCAAGACAGGTACACAAATCAAGAAACACTCCTCCAAAGAGCCTGGCTGTCCTTGTGTGAGAGACCAAGAAATGGCCCCCAGTAGCCGACACGTAACAAGGATCCGTCAGGGGAGCCGGGGGACTGCTAACGGCAGGGGGGACACCCCCTTCTCACCCCCATCCTGCCAGTTCAAGGCTCTTTTGGAGCCTCTTACCAGGCAGGGATGGGACTCTGCAGCCCACCCAGGCTTAGCAGCCGGCAGCAACCTAAGGACGAGGCGCATGAGCTTGTTTAACTCCTACGGAAGACAAATATTGCCCCAATGTTTGTTAGCTAATAGTCATTTTGCTTCCAAATAACTGTTGCCCGGGAAGCGTGTTGGTGATAGAAGCAATACCGGAGGAACACATGTGGAAGGATCACTCGCAGCAGAGTGGGAGGCAGCTGGGACAGGTTGGCTGCAGTGCAAGTTGCAGCTCATCTCCCAAATGCCAGAGCTGGGTTGAGCTTGGGGTAGGAACCAGAGTCCTCAAAGTCCATCCAACACTGTCCCTTGGGGTAGGGTGCCCTTGCTGTTACTTCCCCTTCCCCTGCCATGGACTGATTCTCACGTCTCTGTGTTACAAGTACGCCATGCATGAGTCTGAGAACTCTCTGACTCTTCCAGGATGGGACCGTGGTCTTCCTCGGAGCACGAGAAGAAGCAAAATTGGTGGGTTTGTCTTCCTTTGGAGTTTTCAGGAAACTTAATGTCAAGTTGTGCTGGTAGTATTTGTGCCCCTGGGAGACCAAAGTTTGGATATAAAGGACAGAGGGACCCAAAGGAAATGGAGACCACAAACCTCATCTGAGACATCTGAGGATGCCAGCACTGAAGTGGTGGAGAAGGCACATACGGGGCGGTAGGATCCTGCACGAGGGCACCAAGAGCAGTGCTGGGTCCAGGCCTGCGCCGGGCAGCGGGGGATGGGCTGGAGGGGGGGAGCAGGACCCCTCCCCAGTTTGGGAGGGGAGAACGGGGGCTTGTCCAGCACCGAGCCCCAGCAGCAGCTGTGCAGATGGGGGAGATTGCAAAGACAACTACAGAAATGTGCCACTGCCCATGCAGCCTCAAGCCTTGCCGTCCCCCCTCTCTTGCCCACTGCGTTTTTGAGGCAGTTACATTTCCCATTCTCCCCTTTCTGATAGCAGCAGCTTCTGGCAGAGCACAGGGCCACCCTGCTGCCAGGCGGCCTTGGAAGCTGACAGATACTTCATCTGAAACCGCCTGAGCAAACTGACAGCCCCTTGGTAACCGCAGGGAATAATCTCAGCTCGTACCCTGAAAGGGTGCTTGTAAGGATGCCTCGTGGTGCGGACCAGCACCTCAGGCAGTGGGTGGCACACGTTGGCAATGCACAGAGCCCAGGACTGGTGGCCTCAGCTCCATCCTGGCCTCTCTGACTCCTTTGCTGCCGCTTAATTCAGCCCTTAGTTGAGCACCAGCCAGGAGAGGTGCGGGAAATGCAGCTCCTTCCGCCAGGTCCCCCACCCTCGCAGCCCCGCGGTGAGCCTGCCCCGCTCCGCTGGTGGCCCCCGCGCCACAGGAAACCCTTCAGCAGAGAGCACAGCCCCCGCTGCTCAGCACGATTCGGCGTTCCTGATGGTCTGGGTGACATTAGGCAACTTCCCACAGCTGATAATTGGGCCAGATCTCGTTCCCACTGATACAGTTGGTGGTTTCCAGTGATCGCTGAGAGCCAAGTCTGGCACCTCACTGTGTCCATCACTGTCCCAGACACGTTATTTACCAAGGACAGCCTTTTCATTACTTTAGCTCATCAGTCCTGACTCTTCCCAAAACTTCTTACAGGCTGATCGTGGTCTTTAATCGTTTCTCTGAGATCAAAAGGTCATCAGTGGAGAACCTGGGCCTTGCCATACCCTCCTGAATGGACCATTTTCTGTGAAGCACCTCAGAGCTGAAGACAATGTCAGTGGACACCGAAGAAACCACCTCTTGTTGGAGATTCTGAAGCCTCCAAAACATGTACTCCCTTTTCCTAAGGGCATTTCCCAGATGCTGCAGATACAACCAGGGCAGGAATTTATTTGGGGGAGGTGGAGCTGGCAGAGGCATCAGAACATGTTTTCTTGCAGACAAAGTCACGGTATTCTTTCAGCTCTCCTTGACCTCAGCAATGACTAGGGAAGGGAGACTGGCTTTATCTCATCCCTCTGTTTGCAAAAATGCTTCTCACACTTCCCTGCTGCTGCTGCGGTGCACATTGCCCCTCCAGAGCACTCCTCCTGCAAGTGAAGGCTGAACCAGCTCCTGCCTCCCCGCCCTGGGCAACTCCTTGCAGAGGGAGGTCACCTGTGACCCTTCACAGCCATTTCCCACCCATCACTTTGACTCAAGCGCCTGCAGACCTGTGCGCTGCTGTTTGTAAACTCTGAGCTAGTGTCCTCTCCTGTAATGACCAGATCCTCTATCAGGTCAAGAGTGTCAGGGCAACTCATGCTCCACGAGCCAGCTTGCATGTCTTCCTTTGGTGAGTGAATCTTATTTGGTTTGGGGTTAATTCAGTGTCCTTCTGGTGGCTTTCTGAGCTTTTTCCCCCTCTCTGAATTGCTAAAAGATCTCACCTTGTATCAGGGATCCATTAGCCCTGGCAATATTGCCTCTTTAGATTTCCAAGAGCCACAAACTCTTCTGTGCTCACTGTTGATTTCTGCACTTCATTCAAAGGCACCGCTCAGCTGCTCAGGTTTGGTGCAGAGTGTGGAACTCCTCAATTTTCTGTAATATCCTTTGATAGTTAGCTTCCTCTGCCTGACTTAATTGAAAGTATTAAAAACATCATGTGCTTCAGAGCAGGCTATTGTAAGAAATGAAGCTGCCTTCTCACAGTCTTCCCTCTCCAGTTCATCCACTACTTGCAGAGAAACGGGAAAGCACCATTTAAGCCGTCCCTCCCACCCTGCCTCTTTCCCAAGCAGCTGTGCCTTGCACAGGGCTTTTAGCAGCTCCGTGCTTGCCTTCAGGGTATCTCTCCAGTCTGCATATCAGCTGTCGTTACCTGAGATCAACCTCCTAACACCATGCTTGGTCACCACATAGCAGCCTGTCTCCCGTGAGGACCCCTGAAGTCTCCATCTTGCTCAGCAGAGGGGAAGGGATGCTTCATCCTTTGCCTAGAGATGGTGTCGTCCCCCTCTGTTTTGGTCATATGGGGCAGTCCCATGGTTTGGGGCCCTGTGCCCTGGGTGCCCTGGAGGTCTGCGCTGCAGGAGTGGTGGTGCCGTATAACCAGCAGGTACCACGTGCAGGAGGGTTTAGGATGGGCTGAGGGAAGGCAACCTGGGGCATGGTGCACCAGGAAGATGCCTTTCCAGAGCCTTTGAAGACCCATCCCATATACCTGAATCCCTTCTTGCCAGCCAGGCTCCGGCCCCACAGGATGGGGGGCACAGACCAACAAAGCCTTTGTCATCAGACATAAATGGCAGCATGGCTGGGACCATCACCTACAGCCTTAGTCAGGGGCTACTCTGAGCACCACATCTAACCTTCTCCATCATACATCTCCCTCAAAACAGCCAGTCACCTCAGCTTGTGTGGCCATGGGTGGCTCTGAGGACCAGGATACCCACACTGTGGACAGAATAATGACACAAATGCCCCGTAACACAGGACTGAGGTGCTGAGGTGCTCACCTTGCTCTTGGGATTGATGGAGTCTGTCCCAAAGCCTTCGTATTCTCCACCAGCCCAGAGCTGGGAGGCTTGGAGATGCTAGTCCCCTCAGAGCCATTGCACAACGTGTGACTGGAGGAGGTGATTTGAGACCTGCTCTGAGGAGATGCATCACCATCTCACATCCTCAGCTGGTGCTCTGGTGAGAGGGGACCAAAGCAGGCTGATGCCAGGGTGGGCAGTCGTGCTGTGACTAACTATGGACGCGTGAAGGAGCACTCAGGGCCACCATCGCTGCAGCCATTGCAGACCTAAGCCTTGCCTAGCACTGACTCCCCCAGTCCTACCTGTAGCAAGGGCATCACAGCACGAGAGCTGACACCAGCTCCAAGCTACCACAGGTGAGGCTGAACCTGGCCACCCTCCCCTGCCCATGGGTTGTTCACGGAGGATCCCAAACCACCCCAATTTGCAGCAAGAGGCATGCCCCACCTTCTGCTTATGCAAGGTCATAAAAATCACTAAAATTCACTAAATATTGTGAATTGTTGTGATTGGTTGTCCGACAATGCATGAAATGCTCAAGTGTTACCACCAGCATGCCACAAGCTCCCTTCCACGCTTCCTTACCCCCAGAACAGCAAGGGATGATGCGCAGTCTGGAGCATACCTCCTTCTCCTCCTCCTCCACCTCCTTCTCCTCCTCCTCTGCCGCCGCCTCCTCCTCCTCCCCCTCCTCCTCCTCCTCCTCCTTCCTCCACCTGCTGAGGAAGGAAGGTGAGGTCCTGCCAAGGCACAGCACTTGCCTCATTCTGCCATTAAAAATCAAGTCAGCCCAGTGATTAGCTGTTATTAGCGCTGAATCCTGGCATGCTGGGATGGTGCGCGAGAGCAGAGCTTGCTGCACAGGGCACTGCATGTGCGTCCACACAAAGGAAGCAAGAGATGAGGGAAAGCACAGCATCCTGTAAGAGGTGTAAAGGTCCCAGGTGGCCTGGGGTTTTGGAGCTGTGCTGCTTTTCCATACCTTGTTTGCTAAAGAAGAGAATCGCAGGTCCCAGTTCTGTCAGCCCCGTTTTCAGGCTTCACTGGAGAGAGACGGGAGCACCACTGGCAGAAGGATCATCACCATTTCGCAGGTGGAGTAGAGGGGAGTGGTGGTCCCCAGAGGGGGAGCAGTGTTAGACTTGAATGCCCAGCTCAAAGCACAAACCCTCAGAGGAGCCACTCCCTCAATGTGTTTTAGTGTCACAAAGCCTGGAAACAAAAGCAGGTCTAACACTCATCTCTGCTGCATCCCTTTTTGCAACTGATGCTGAGGAGCAGCTGAGCATGAGGTGCTACACTTGCAGCTGAGCGTGGATGGGAGCTGCCAGACGTACATCTGGGAGGAGAAGAGCTCTCAGGACACAGCCAGAAATTATTCCCCTTCTGTCCTTTACCTTCACAGTAAGAAAAAGCTGATCTTGATCTCAATTGGAGCCTTGAGCAGTTGAGCAACCTTTCAACTGTCTCTGAAAGCTTTGGGGGTTTTCTCTTTCTTTTAAAAAAACCCAAGAAAGTGGCTGTCCCAGTAGAACACATATCCAATCTCGCTTGATTCCAGCAGGCAATTTGCTCTTGCCTAGCAAGCAGCTTGGGAAACTAAAAAGCCAGCACCAGCCACAGACAAGAATTGATAGGAACAAGCCCAGTAATCAGAAAGGCCGGGGAGCCATAAAGCTCGTTGCAGGAGGCCATGTGTGTCTCTGGTGTAATGTGGCTCCAGCAGAGACTGCGCGTCTTGCAGTGCTGCTGGTCACAGACACAGCCTGTCCTTGGCAAGCAGCAGGCAGAAAATTAATCTGCTTATTTCTTCTAAGGCACCCTCTTGCTCCCTGGCCAAACAATGATGGGGTAAGATGGGACTTCGGGGGCTAGACTGCCCTCCATCCCCATTTTCCTTGGGAAGGAGATGCTTTGAGTTGCACTTACTTTTTTACATAAATGGGGGGGTTCTGTCCAGGATATTTTGTCTCAGTCTTGGCTTTGGGACAGTGTTGCTTCTGCCCTGTACCCGGAGCTATGGTGGCAGGGTTGCTCTGTGGTCACACTGCCACTCTTTGCCAGGGCCCTGCAGATGTGAGCTGATGGCTTGCGGGGGCATTGCACCACGCTATGCTCCATTGATGCCTCTGGAGGGGGCTCAGCCCGAGATCTCTGGCCCAAATTGAGCCCTTGCCCACCTGCCCTTCACTCCAGCTTTCTTGACCTGGGAAAGGCAGGAGAGCAACGTGATGTCCCAGCAGGGCTGGATGTTTGTGCTCCAGGGCTGGGAGCTGCTGTCTCTGGTGCAAGCGGGCAGAGCGCTGCGCACGGGCTGTGAGCATTAGTGGCTACGCTGCCAGCCCAGTGGCCTGAAGGATTTGAGAGGCCGGAGCAGTCCCACTGAAGTCAAAGGAAGGACAGATACATGACCTGCATTACACATACCAGTGTCTCCAGGCACCTTCCAATGGCCATGACCCTGCTCATCCCTTCCTCTTCCCCTGTCCCACTGAGTGTGCCAGAGCACAGCAATAGTTGCCCCTGCAGCACTCCCAGCTCCTGCCTTTGAAGTCTTGTCAGGCTGGACAAGGCTGCAGAGAAGGGAATGAACCACTCCAGGGACTCATCCTGCTGCTCTCCTTGCTGCAGCAGCCAAAGGGAGACGGGAGGTGATGTGGGTCTGCAAAGGACACAGAGAAGATGGGGCAAGGTGTGCTTACTATGCCCAGCAGCCCAGCGCTGGCGGGGCCGTGGCACACCATGGCATGCTCCCTGTAGCTTGGACGGCATCAGGTGGCTGGAGCCAGCCAGCCTGGGGATGACGCTGAGCCTCCCAGGCAGCCCGTCTGTACAGGTTCCTGAATGATTCGGGGACAGACTTGTACACCATGCAAAAACCAGCCAGATGTAATCCGCAGATTGGGTTAGTGGAGGAGAGATAAGACAATCCACTTAGTGGTTTTGTTGAGCTGTATGCGGCTAAACCAGATTAGGGGCAGATGCTCAGCCGGTGTGAGGTGGCACAGTGCTGTGGGAGCTCATGACGAAGCACCAGCGTGCTTCCTTCCCAGTAATCTCTCTAGTCTCTAGGGGCAGCGCAACGCTAGTGCAAGAGCTGTAAAGTGACATTAATACAGAGGGATGGATTAAATGGGAGATTTGGAGGTAGCATTATGCATGAATTTCTGCTTTGTCTCACTCCGGGCATCTCACGCTAGCCCTTCTGCAGAGCAAGGTGATGCACAAAGTGCTCAATCCCTTTTACAAATGCTGCCTCTGGCTTCGCTGAGTCCCTTTGGCCATGATGTTTGCCTGGGGCTGTCCACATCCCCGACTCCCACACCCCGATGCAGCTCTGCACCTGAGGGGTTCTTGCTCTGCACAAAGAGGGAATAAATCAGTGAGAGCCCTGAGGTAGATTCCTGAGGCCTTGCAAACATATCCTCTCCCCGACTTCCCAAACCTATAGAGTGAACTCAGCCCAAATTTTCAGTCACGCTGAAAAGCAAGGTCAACTGCTATGTCCCTCACCCAGCTGGCTCTTCAGCCACAGGACTCCCACAGCTTCCGATCTCTCTCACGAGGCACTTCTCAAACCTCATTTATCTATGAATTAACTAATTTCATTTCTCCCAGGAGGAGAACAGGACATAGCAAGCACTGCACTGTCTGACTGAAGGCACTGAGCACTGCCTTAGAGAAGTCCACCATGCAGCTCTCAGACTGGTCCCTGACCTATGAAGACCTCATGGGCACCTCACGTACCCCCATTTTCCAGCTAAATATACCAAGAGGATCAGTTTGATCCATTATCCAAATCTTGTTAGACTTTGCCTCTTGTGGATGAAGAAACGGAGGCTGAAGGCACATTTTATCCAGGACATGCCATGGTCTGGTGGAACAGCATCATGTAACAGCCGTCAGACCCTGAATCTAACGCTGCTTTGCTGGAGGGCTGTGGGTGCATCACTTCCCCACACAGGTTCACCCCTTGATCTGCAAACCAGCAACAGGGTCCTTGCACTGGGGACAGGGCAGTGCCCACTTGGCGCAGCTGTGGGAATGTGCCTGTGCAAGGTGCGGGCAGTCCTGCCTTGCTGGCTGCTCCTCAGCCCCTGGGACCTGTGAGGCTGAGCTGGGGGAGAGGGAAGAGGCACTCACTCATCAAAACAACCCACCTCTCATTATCTTCCTTTTTTTTTTTCACAAATATTTAGTGAACAGTGCTGTTTCATCCAGTTTTCAAACAAACTTTTTCACCTCTTTAAGACACTGCTGATTCATTGAGACAAAGGTAAAGCAGGGAATGGGGCAATCCTACATCTATTCAATTCAATCTGTACCAAAACTCCTTTGGCAACCTTAACATCAGCACCGAAGTCAAGTCATTTTCTTTCCACTTTGTCACATTTACTTGTAGCCTGAAAATAAAGGTGAAAACAAAATCCTTGCCACAGAACAGCCACTCCCTCCTGCACGCCGCGTCCGTGCAGAGCAGCATGGGGCTTGAGCCCCCGAGCTGCAGCCGTGCTCACTGCACGGGTCTCCCTAAAAAGAACAAGGCACCGTGTTTTGGGGAAAGAGGATGTGTAACTTCTCACACCACCACCGATCACCTTCGCTACTGTTAATACACGGCTGAGATCTGCACTTCGTGCAGACATCGAGTCACAGGCAAGACAGGCCTAGACTAGGGGGGAATGGTGACAGCACCTTCCCAGCTTGTGCTCCAGTGCCAGCTGGGGACTATTGGGAAACACAGACTATACCCCACGCTGGCCCTGTGTCCCCAAAGTTATCATGAATTTTCCTCTAGGCTCCGGGTTGTGGGTGTTTCTCCTCCTGTTCCCTGCATTGCATTCATACGCTCCCAGGAGGATGGAGGCTGAAATGAGCCAGTTCTGGATAAAGAAGGGGCCAACTGGGTCACAAGGAGAGAGCAGAAATGTCCTGTCTGTGCAGGAGTCCCAAACAGGTAAGGAGGTCAGGGAGGTGGGGATGTCCTCAACCACCTGCAGATCCCCCAGGTGAACCTGGCAAAGACATCCATCCCTCCTCCTCTTAATCCGTTGTGATTCTCCCTGGACGGGGCAGCTTCCTTCCCTCCCTCTTCAGACAGGTCCAAACACAGCGGAGCCGGGGAGCCCGAACCCACCGGCTGCCGGGGCCGGCTGTTGCCGGTGAGTCAGCCGGCGCGGTGCGAGGCTGCGGGCACTG
>NW_009200991.1:41017-42739 GCF_000690835.1 Fulmarus glacialis | reverse complement strand
AATGATTCTATGATTCTATGATTTGTAACTTACTATATACTCAGGGCTGTTAATTTAATATCTACAGTTAAACAGCAAGAGACAATTAAATAAGTCTGCAGGGGAAGTAGAGACTAGGAGACTGCCAGAAGTTTTCTAGGTTGCAACAAACTCAGTGCAGCTGCTTTAGTTCCTAAGGAAAAGTCTCCTTATTTCTGCTGATTCTAAGGCTGGTTATGTGTTTGTCCCCATTCTTTTTGGCAATTTTGTTTTTGCCAGAGGATGCTTGTGCTTTAAAGCAGATTCTGCGGTAATGCTCTGTGGTGGGCTGTCCCTAGCCAGCAGCCAGGCACCCACATAGCCGCTTGCTTGCTCCGCTCTCCCGCAGAATGGGGAGAAAATAGAAAGATGGCAAGAAGAATCATGGATCGAGATAACATCAGTTTAATAGGTGGAGCAAAAGCTGCACACGCAAGGAAAGCAAAAAGAGGAATTTATTCACTTCATCCCATTGGCAAGCAGATGTCCAGCCTCTTCCTGGGAAGCCAGGCATCAGCACGTGTAACACAAATGCCAGAACTGCAAACATCCTTTCTCCTCCTCCCCTTGAGCTTTTATTGCTGAGCACAATGGTATGGGACAGCCTTCTGGTCAGTTCGGGTCAGCTGTCCTGGCTGTGTCCCCTCCCAAGTTCTTGCCTACCCACAGCCTACTTGCTGGGGGGCAGAGTGGGGAAAAAGAAGAGACCTTGATGCTGTGCAGGCTCTGCTCAGCCATACCCAAAAACACTGGTGTGTTATCTACTCTGTTTTAGTCACAGATCCAAAACAAAGCACTTCACAGGCTGTTATGAAGAAAATTAACTCCAGCAAGTACATGCACATGGAAAAATAATATAAAATTATAGAGATTTTTTTTCTCCCCCAGAAAATTTGCCAAACTAATTATTATACCAAAAAACAGCAACAATTTAAGCAGTGTGGGAAGGGGAGATACCAATCTACAGGAAAGCTTAGACCTTAAAATGAAAACTTTTTTGGTATACTTACACCATTTTTTCTTTCTTTTTGGCCTTGATTATTGAGTCCATGTCTAATAGCTGATATTGTCATGAAATCCATGTGATACTCGTTTCAGTTTCCTAGTGAATACAGTTCAGTTTATGGACTGTCACATGTTTGACTATGCACAGTTTTTGTTCTCCCTCTTAGTTGTTTCTCATTTCACCAAGAAGTTTTAGACCTTTATTGTGCTTCACTTGACTAGCAGTGAAAACAGGATTTTTTTTCTTTGAGTGTGTTTATGATATTAATGAGAGTCATAAATTCATACTGCTTCTAGCTATATCTCAAAATTCATCTTGTATCTAAAATCTCAGCTGTTCCTAACAGGCAAGGTTTCCCAACAAGGTTAGAGCTTCCCAACTACCAGAGATTAAAATCAGTTTCTAGTCAGTCATTGCAGAACTGCTGGAGGTTCGAAAGTCATTAAACTGAAGGAGATGCTCTGGGCAACCCAAGAAGAGCATCTTGTGATAAAATTACAATCTCGGCGGGCAAGTCTGTTGTAAACCCATAAATCTGTAAGAAAGGGTCGGCTGCTTTGGGTTGTGAGTTACTAACATTGTTAGACTGAGGGCATGCAGGACTGCTCTCCCAAAAGTAATTAAATGGTAACATTTTGGGCTAAGTATCAGTGAAGATCTGGCTCTACTGTTTTGACTTCTGTTTAAATCTTAGCAGG
>NW_009200991.1:0-40986 GCF_000690835.1 Fulmarus glacialis | reverse complement strand
CTTAGCAGAGAAATGACTTCCCCGGTGAGCAACGGGAGTGATCCGACATAGCCATAAACTCTGGAAATATTTCCACTCCCTCCCCCTTCCATATTGCAAGCTTCTACTTACCAGTCTCTTTGAGGTACAGTATGAGGAGGAGAGCTCGAAAGGTATTTCAATTCAACTTGGGCAATCTCCTTAGTGAAATCTTTTCTGCACTTTTCTAATATTTTAGCATCTCTAGAAAAGTAATTAATTTACGTACCTAAAAATTATTTCAGATGGCGAACTTCAACCTTTTTGAAAATCTTAATATACATTTAATTCCGTAAAAAAACTTGAGGTATTAATTTCTATGAAGATTTTGTGTTTTAGTTATCCTTAAAATAGAAAACAATTTAATGATATAGGTTGTCTCTCTAATACATATCATGTATTGTTTAAAAAATATTTGTGAATGTCTTGACTCTAAAAATTAGCTAGTATTGAGCATATCTAAAAAGCTGTTCAAGAGCTAGCAAGGCTCATTTCTGTGTACTGAAGGCAAAGAGTAAAGAGAGTCAATGTCTGAAAATGCACAAGATGCCCCAAGTGGATGCTGTAGTTGTAATGGCTAATACATTGTCAGATTTGCAGTCTAGTTAAAACTTTTCCCCTTGTTGAGATAGATATGTTCAGATGTTTTTAATAGTTACAGTATAATACAGAAGTACAATGCTAAAGCCCTGTTTGCCACTGAACTGTAGAGAAGGGAATATTAGCATTTTATTTCTTTAATTTTTTCTTCTAACGGCTTTGAGATTCCAAAGGGGCCCAATCCTCAGCTGTTAGAAATTAGTGAATTTTAATTTAATGTGTTAGGCTACACCAATGTAACGAAGGTTTAAGTTTCCTTGGTAATTAGGTGCCCTTCATCCTGAACTGTTGCATGTTCTGTTAATTCTAAGCATGAGATTTTGAAAGCTACACATTATTATGTAGCTAATATTATTGAGCTAGGTATTAGCTACATAATAGTATGCCAGGTTATTTAAACAAATTAGTTAGTATTTTCTATTTTTCCTCTGCTTGGAAAGGACAGCTAGGGGTTGTTGCTGGCTTGGGAGACTCTGAGCTGCCATTCTTACTCATACCGGTAAGGATTTGAGAAGAGTCTGAAACAGGTGCCTGGAAGCAAACTAATAACAGTGAAAACTTTTGCTTATTGCTTATGATCCCAACCCACTAAATACAATAAGAGCTCTCCTGTGGTTAAATGTATCAAACACCTGAAGTGAGATACTTCTTCCTTTCAGATACTCCCTAGAGAATGTAGCATCGTGATACAAAAAGCCTTCAGTCCAAAGGCTGAATATTTCAAAATGGAGGGACATAACTGTGAATCCAAAGGGAATGTCTGGTTTAGAAAACATGGGATTTTTTTTTTTCCCCCTCAGCATTTAACCTTTCTGCATGAATTATTCTTGGATTAATTTCCAGCTGTGCTCTGAAAGTTGAACCTAAGAACCTGAACGCTCTCCCATTCCCAAATCATGTACTCAGAAAAGAGCAAAAGTAGCCAGTGCTCTTTGCGTCTTTCTGTTTCCCCATATCAGAGTTCATCTTTTTGACCAGAATTCTTCTGCTGGGGTTGCTGTTGACACAGAGCACCAAGCTGGAAAGCAGAGATAACTGTGTGTCACTGCTGCAGTTTGACAGATACTCTGATTCCAAGCTCTGCCCCTCCCTTTCCTTTTCTCTGTTGCACAGGTGGCAAAATCCTATTAGGACTGATTTAGTGAGTCGCAGAACAGGTTCATAATTCTCAGCTTCATTCCCTTTTGCAGCTTAAACAAGATTTTGAAGCATAAAATAAATTTTAATCTTTCCAAGGAAAGATGCTAATCTGAAGCTGGCTGTTGGCTCAATATTGGGTTCCTGCTGGCTTTGATAAGAGCTCATGATTTGTGGAAATTTAGCATGGATTGAGATGTCAGCTTGCAACTCATACTCCACGCTTCCTTGACTAATGGGAAGTAGACAGGGGTTTATAGGTGGTTGGGGCTCAGCACCATAAAATTTAACTATGCAGCTCGTAAAGTTCTCAGCTTTTGCATGGGATCCCTCTTTGTAATCCACTGGTTTTCCTGGAAGAGAAGTGGGTGTTCAGTGAGATCTTAACCCCTCCACAGAGTCTTCTGTTACCCATTTATTTCCACGCCACAGTCGTAACAAATGCTTTGATTTCACACTTTTGAGCACAGTAAAGAAACCATTTTAGCTATGTGGTATACAAACAACACTGGCATGTAAGTGCCCCAGAGCACTAAGGCATATATAGCTTTAATTTCAGTGACATAAGGCATCAGTGTTAGAAGGTTGGTTTAACTCTCATACAGAAATTAGCAAAACCAGAATTATGTTCACTATCTATTTAGGATTAAAAAAACTATTTGCAGGAAAAAAAAGTGTAAAAATGTTAACTGTTCATCTGATTTAGACTGGAAAATGTTTTTGTAGTTTACAGTGATTTGGCAAAAAATATGCATTTAAATTTTTGTATTTGAGCCTTCAATTGTCTGTTCATCAGTTTCGTAATACATATCAAGTCAGATTCTGTTGTCGGAGACCCTGGTGTAAATCTACAATATTTTCACTGGAGGTACTAAAATTACTTCAGTTTCAGATTTTTTGTAATGAGGTCAGGAATTTTGACAGTACTTTTTAGTGGCTGCAGATTTGAATAAAGTATACTGTTTTCAGAGTAAGTTTGGGAAGAAGCTGTCATCAAGACAGGCAATTCTCTGAATGTTGATAAGAAGCATGATTGACACCCCTATAATTTTGTTTGGTCTAAGCTTCTGTTTGTTCTTGGAACTTGGACTGTTTAAGATGAAATGACAGGAGCTGTTCACAGTGCTTTTGGACTCAATTTGCAGTGAAATTTATGAGGCTGGAAGACAACAGAGTCCAGCTTCTCTATTAATGTCATTATCTTAAATGCTTTCTCTCTCTCTTTTTTTTTTTTAAAAGATCTAAAGGCTTGTTTTGTTATTTAAAATCACTTCTCATCCTAAAGAGAAAAGTCAGAGAGAACTTCCATTTCTTAAAATGCTGCTCAGAGCTAGCTTGATTTTTTCTGTCTGAGGAATAGATCTGCTTTTTCATTCATTTACATTATAGCACAAACCACATGGGTGAGAGACAAATATATGCTATAAGATCCGCCAGTAGCACTGCTGGATCAGAGTTCATTTAGACTCATGCTGGCCCTGTGAATCATAATGTCTGCTCAGCCAAGTGGGAGAACTGACTTGTCTGCAGCAAGCTCATATATCAATTTAAAGAGGAAGGAAAGTTGCCACAGAACCACAGTTCCAACCAGCAGCACCACTTCACAGAAAAGTAATCCTCTGGCATTAATCTCTTGTCAAGGCTAGTGATGGGTTACTTTTTTTTTGAACCGCAGTATCTCGGAAGCGCAATGTGATATGTCAGTTTTTCTTTCTTTCTTTTTTAAAGAATGTTGCGTGTTGAAAGTGTCGTTGTGTGAATACTTGCTGTAAATTAAGATAACTATTCTCAGAAGTGCAGTCATTGATCCTGGCTTCTAAAACTCTCAGACTATGCAATTCTAAAGCAGTCTGCTCCTGTATGTATCTATAAATCCAGTTTGTATATGAAGCAACTTTTCCCTTTTCTGGTCAAAAAGTATAATACAAAGCCCATTCCTATACAGGCCCAATCTTTATTGAGCATTTAAGGATGTGCTTAATGTCAATTAGGCATGTACAAAAGTACTTTACGTAAACATAACCTAAGCCAGTTACATTGGTGTTGGTTTAATATAAATTTTCATTCTGAGCACACAGCATTTATTTGCATTTGCCCTCAACATCCTGTATGGCCATATAATGAATTTTAGTGCAGTATCATTTTACAAAGGGAAGCCAGAGATAAAGGAGGTAATTGTTCTGCTCATAGGTATATGATGAGCTGCCATCAGCACTGAAGCTTAGGAGTCGTGTCCTTCATGCCGTGACTGAGCCAGTAGACTTCTCTTGCTTGTGGCATTCAGATCTCCTGATGACTGAATGCAGACTGAAAGTTGTAATTCACTGACCTGGTAACTGAATTTCCTCCTTGCAGAAGGGAAAATAGTTGTTTGGGATCCAAAGCAAGGTGGAAGGGTAGACTGGGGGGGAAGCACTACAGTCAGCTTTTAAAGAAAGTTTTGCGTCGTTCACCAGGGTTATTTTTTCTCCATGTGAATAAAGAAGTAATATTTAGGGATGGTTTCTTAAGAAAATATTCCTTGTCTGCAGAAATATTTTCCCTTGTTACTATTCAAGTGTCAGGCAAGATTTGTTGGGAAAACATTTTCAATCTTTTATAAAAAAAAGTATGTCCTCATACTACTTCTACTTTTCTTTGCATTGGAGGATGGCATGTAGGTGGCTGCTGAAAATAAATGTTATTATAAGTTGCCCCCAAGCCCCCCAGTTTTTGGAGTTACTTGATGAAAAATATCCTCTGCATTTTTCTTGGAATACATATTTAGAGATGGAAGCAATGTATGTACTGACAGATCCACCATCTGTATTTCATTAGAGGTTGTTTCCTAATGCGTAAATGATAAAATGATAATGAATTTTTTTTTTCATGACTGCTTAAATATCTTTTTCTTTCTCTGGCATTCTGTTTGTTATATATCATTTGTCACAATATCATGAGTGTCAGGATACCTGCTATGATACAAAGTTGCAGAAAAATTCTTGAATTAATTTCTTGTTAAGTAGCATGCTGTCTGAATTTCTTCTCACTTACATGGACTGAAATAAAAAGAAATGCTTCCAAAGTCAATGTTTTAAGATCAGGTTAAATGCAAGAGGATCTAGCTTCATGCATTTATAAATAAATGTGTCTACTCAGGTAAACACATACAAGACAATTTTTATTGTTCATTTTTCCTTTTGCTTCATTACATTTATTTTTGTTTTTACCAAATTAAGAAAAAAAAAAACCACAAGAAATTTTGCAACTAAAACTAGCTAGAAAGAGAAATTAATAAATGCAATAGGAATGAGGAGCAGCAGAAAGGATGCTGGTCATGACGTTATCATCCAGTTAGGATGCTAGTCATGATGACGACAGTGGTGAAGGCTGTTATGCTACACATAATGTTGTATCAGTAATGCTGATGCTGCCTTTCAGTCACTATATTTTCCATTGGAATTCCTGTATTCTGTTCTAACAAGTCTGAAAATACTAGCAAACTGCTTGTTCCTTCTAGTGTTCCTCTGTGTAGCAGTTAATCCCCTTTTTGCACTCATATTGTTTTCAGGCTTCCAACACTCCCTTTGAATCCACAGAAGTGGATTTTGTGACTTGCTGAAAGCAGGCTGCTGTTCTACTTTTGAGCCCTCTTCGTGTCTCCGTGTAGCATTCACAAACCATCCTAGACTGTCCTAGCCACAAGCCTTAAGCTTTACCGCAATTGTACCACCGTGGACCACTCTGAACTGAGTGATTCTCTATGGAGAGGTTGTCGATACAAGGGTAAGCTGAAAGATACGCTGAATATTTTGGAGAAGTATTTTTCACATATCACTGGAAAATTTGTTATTTGCCATGGTAGGTTGTAACTGGTTTCAGTCATAATCTTTTCAAATCTGTTCAGTCTTCCCAATTAGATGACCAGTTCTTCTTAATTACAATATTATTGGCAAAAAAATAATCTAGCTAATGGAACAGCCTCAACGTTACAAGGACATACAAAAAAAGATATATGTAAGAACGTAGAAAGAGAGATGAACAAATGTGAGTGTCACTTTTGCACATGACTTCAGGGTTAGGCTTGAGTAAAATGCCTTGAATAGATGGAGCTGTGATTATTCAGGGTTCAAGTGAAAGACCACAAGTATTATTTTATTTACCCTTTTAAAGAGATAGGCTATTATATAATTTTGGGTTTCAATGGAATTGAAAACAATAGTAGGGTGTCGGGAAATTTGTGTGTGATAACTGAGGGTTTTATGCTTATTTTGAACTAAATATTATTTTAATACTAAAAGTAATGTATTTTTAATGCATTTACATGATTAGGAGCTTTACCTCTTTTATTTTGTATTACAGTTAGTCTTTTTCTTCACACTCTGGAAAAGAAATTCTGTTTTAGTTTCCACAGGGCTTTTGTCAAATGACACTGCCAGAGCAAAGAAAATTTATGTAAAATGTCTGAAGTGAAGTAGGTAATACATCAAATATTACTTTTTCTAGATGACAGGAAAAAAGAAAATTTCGGATATTTTCTTTCTGATGGAATAAAAAAACCCAAAACATTGGAGATACCCTGTGAACATCCAAACTATGACCTTAAATATAGTTTATTCCTAGTTAAGTATCTGGTGTTGCCTGCTGTTCTCAGTGATGTAACTTCAACAATGTAAAATGATGTTTCATTAAGGCAACCCAGTCTATTATAGTTCGATATTAGGTGTACAACAGAGGTAAGAATCAGAGCACTTTTCACAGAGTGCAGAGAAACATAAAAGAGCCTTCTTTTTTTTTAACTTTCTCCCCATCTAGTCTAGTAAGAACTAGGATTTGCTTCTCTGAGTAACAACATTGCATTAATTTACCTTTTAGTTGCAAAAATGTCATTTCTTTTATCCTTGAAACTGTGGTTTTGTACTGAATTTATTGGCTTTGAATGTTCGTCAGCTTATGACAGGAAACTGCTTTGATATTTTGGAGATCACTCTTGTCACTCAAATCTGGGATAACAGAGCTAATGGGATCTTAGATATGGTACACTAAAGAAAATATGTACTAGAGGGCAGGCAGAAGCTCTGGATAGCTGCTGTGGAAGCACCTACCTTCCTGAGTCTTGCGATCCTGGTGTGCTAAGCACTTATCACAGGGGGAGCAGAAAGATGGTGATAACCTGAGGTCTTCCATGTTTCTTTCTAATGGAGGTAAGAGTGGGTGCAGTAAGTGCAGGGTTTTTTTTCTTTGCTGGGTGGTGTTTGTTTCTTTTTTAGCATTGCTGTTAAAATGTGCATAACTTCTGAATGCATGAATTTTTAAAAACTAGTTTTTATAATCACAAGTAGCCCTGTGGGTTTCACTGGAATTATGGATGAAGTGTATTGCTGCTGGCTATGTGTAAGGGGACAGAATCCAGACGTGTTGCAGTGTGTATGTGTATACAGTATACTGTATATGTATTCAGTATTCAGTTCTTCCTTGCTTTTTAGAATGGAAGTAGATTTTGACAAATTTTAACAATCAAACAAACAAAAAAAAGAACAAACCCCAAACCAGCAAAGAGCTCCTATGCAGTTTGCTGAGTTCATCTGCTTTGAAATATTAAGTTGACTAGTCATGGCTCTGCATAGCCTTTGTGATCTTCATATCATTTATCCTTCTGAAATCCAAAGGTGCCTTTATGACTTCTTGAACACATTTACTTTGCGGAGCTACAGCTTAAGTGCTCATCCTTGCTAAGGTGTTTCAACACAGAAGATCTTTTAAGATCAGTAAACCAACCACCATTATGGGGGCAAAACCAAAACAAAAATCAGATCACTGTAGGAATTGCATTTCTATGTGTAATTTTTATTTCATGGGAGGCAGGCAGGCAGAGTCCTGCTGCCAGCTTTGCTATTGAGCTTAGATAATGTTAAATCAAGCTATAAATCTATTTAGGGCCATCTGCTGGGGCCTCAATTCTCAGCTACATGTAGAAATTCTATAGAAATTTCCCTTTAACGCTGAGCCCATATAACAAGCACCGACCAGGGAATGGTTAGTGTGTGTAAGCAAACTGGCTATAGACAGAAAGAATTGCTTTACTTCCATCTGCTTTTAAGTTGCTTTGGGGTTTGTTTGTTTTTAATTATTTTCTTTCTTTTTCAGAAGTGCACAAAGAGTAAATGTAGGTTGTAGGATCATGTACTTATCTGAATTACAAGTCCCAGCCTAGTTGGGATCTGCTGTGCTGTAACAATGAGTCTTGCCCTATGAGTTTGGTTAATTTTTTTCATGGAAAAAAAACATTTTTGTTTATTTCATTGAAGTTTTGTAAGATTTTTAATGGAGTTGTAGGATGGTTCAAAATAAGCAGATTCTCCCTTCCTTACTTTCCTTCTTTTTTCCCTCTCATCTACCAATACTTATTTTTGTATAGCTGCTGACAAAGAAGGAAAGAAGTAGTGGGTACGCACAAACTATAAGAACAAAAATGTATGGGTTGAAGACAAAATCGAATCTGCTACTTAGTAAACGCTATTCTTCAGTGTTGTAAAGCTGTCTAGTGTCGTCTTACATTTTCATGTATGTAACATACTGATACAAATGCACGTATCAGTAGAACAAGAGTGGGTAGGTGAAGGTAAATCTTGTTGTTTTAGACTTGTATTGGCTGATAGCCATCACAACGGTGAAGTTACCACATCTGTGGTTGATTATTTGTGGCATTTTATAATGTTGAATTACTAAGTGGCAATAAAGACACAGATTAATATGAGGTGGAAATTGCCTGTGTGGTTCTGTAGATGAAGCTTCAATAGCAGTAGCACAGTAGTATGTCTTCTTTCTGATGTTATCAATGAGTTTGTTCCTGGAATAGACTGAAAGGATTAAACCTTTTAAGCATAGCCAGCACACAGAGGTGATTAGATGCATTTCCAAATTAGAGAACTCTCTTTCCTGTGGGTCTCATGTAAATCGTAATCTAAGCAAGTTTTCTGGAAAAATAAGAATGTCCCTCAGAAAATTCTGACTGCAGAAATTCAAGTAGCAAACTGACAGCGTTCTTTCCTTTAAAGGTACTTTTGGATGTCTTTTCAATTTATTTATTCTGAAAGATAAGTTTTAGAGAAGCAAACGATTTCTTCATGTAGTAGTTATTCTGCTCAATACCAGAAATTCTTTGGCAAAAAGAGTGATGGATATGTTTTGACTTCAAGTACTGTAGGATCTTGAAGATTAAACACATTCTTGGAGGTAAAATTTTTACTTGGATGCCCAGATTCATAAAGGTGTGGACTGAATATTCTGAAAAGTTGGTGGCTTTTTTTTATTTGCTTGTTTTGGAATTTTGTGCTTGTTTTTTCCCAAATAGAAAGAGCTAGCTCAAAACTGTCACAGCTCGCTGTACATTTTGTTATGAAACGTGTTGTTGTATAGCATTCAGTAACAGGATGGTAAAAACTAAGTAAAGTAACATTAAACAAAACCTACACACCATATGTGTAAGTATTTTTGTGGTAGATATGGCTGGGGTCCTAGGCATGAGAATTCAAATCAGTTTTTTTCACATATCTGCAGAAGTGGGCTAGACAAGTAGAAGAACGACCATAAAATAATGTGAATTTATATTTAGGGTTTCCTGTTACTGTTTGTTTATTTGATGAATACTACTGAGTAAATCACTGGCACACTGTGGTCAGACATAGGAGATTTATAAAATGGAGCAAGCTGAAATATTTTTTTGGAAAGCACATTTTGTTTTACAGAGGAAAACACTATCATAATAGAGTTAATGTGAATTACCCGTGATTTGACTATTTGAATAGTTTTCTGTAAAACTATTAGAAGGCAATAGTATTCTGCACAGTCCTTGTAAGCTTACCTATAGGTAGATTTTACCAATTGAAGTTTGTATTTATAAAAATGCTATATGGAGAATCAGACTTTTTTCCTAAAGTCTTAATTTTGTTTGAGGATTTCTTATCTATTCATTTTTCTTCTTTGTTCAGAAAAATGCTACCATCATAACACTTTTTGTAATGAATCTGGTCTTTCTTGAAAGTATATCCATTTAAATATGACTTAGCATTACCAAATCATGCTATTTATCAGCGCAGTGTTGCTTTTATTAGAGTCAAGATACTTGCAAATGGAAGGTGGTTTTTTAATAATTATTTGTACACTTTATTGTGAATATATATGAAATTCCCTGTTTTCCTGAGAAAATGGCTGTGCCTTAAACTCTAACGGAATTCACATATTTTGTGATTTTGCTGTGATTGCCCATGTGGACAAACCTGGTGAACATTGAATACCAAGGAATTTGTAATACTTTAAAGACGGAACAAGATAAACCCCTTCATCGACATGAACCTTTGTGTGATCATAGCTACCTACTTTTCAGTAATTCCTTTTTCCTCTGAATTCTAACTCTCACATTGAAAGTGGCCCATATCTCTTGGTCATTTATTCCAAGCTGGATGTGAAGCAGGTAAGAGAGCTGAAAATAACACATCCACAGTACAGCCATAGCAAGATTCCTCTAGATTCATATAGACTGTTCTTCTTCAGGCAGTTTTTGTGAATGGGCCAAGTGTTTTACCACTGCGTCTAGACCATTTCTGATGATTGTGCTGTGTAATTCAGCTTTTGCTTGGGGTTGCCTAGTCTCTCCGCTGGGATGAAACTGTGAATAGAGTGTTGTGTTTTGGTTAGTTTAACAGCCATTCTAAATAACACAGTGTGGAACAGAGGTTTAAAAATGGACAACAGAATTTAGTCTGGGTCTTTGAGAGTTTTAACTTAATAGCACTTTTTTTATATTACCAATTTTACATTTAGACATACAAGAGCACTTTTATTGTAGTAACAGATGTCTCTCCAGACCCATGCGTGCATATTTAAATGGAGCTGGCTTAGCATAATCTTCTTTCAAAAAGAGATTAATGTAACAGAACTTTTTTGTCTGCACAAATTAATTGAACAGTTATAAGAAGATGGATTGCTACTCTGTAATAATTACAGTAGTATTTAATATAATTAATACTCTATATTAGAATTGGTGTGAAATAGCATTATTCTCTTGCACAGTTAAGGTTTAATTGTAGCACTAGATTTGTCTAAGTAAACACTGTGACTGCATGCCACTCCCAAGAGCATCTGCCTCTGGTAATGACTCTCAAGAGCAAGAACTTTGCAATTCTGAGCTTCACAGACATCACACTTAACTAACATCCTATGAGAACTAATATCAAATCAATGGATTACTTATTACCTGAGCTCTTTTGCTTCATTTTATTACTCCTCGTAATGGAACTAGTAGCGTGAAAGATATATGAGATAAGTAGTACACGCCAGCAATTTGTTCCAAACGTTGTCTGAGCCTGCTGGTGCATGAGTTTCTGAAGAAAAATTAATCTGTTTCTTGCAAAGAATTGCAAAACTTTTGCTCATTTTGCTCTCTCTAAAAAGAACTGTGAATTTTTTGGGAAACTGTAAGAAAAAGTGCCCATGCATAAAATTAAAACAGGAAGTGCCCTGTCAGTGGAACTCAGTTTAACCTTTTTCGGCATGAAAAAATCAGTAAATTTTTTTCTTATGATCCAATTATTGGAAAAGGATATAACAGGGCTAGAATGCAATACTGTCAACACCTGATTTAATGCTTCAAGTAGCAATCCTGCTGTCAGACATTGTCCAGGGAGGTTTAGGATATGTTTGTGAAAGCTATAGTAATAATGACTATAGAGCAGACAAACTGCAATTATCTCAGTTCTCAGTGTTTTTCAGAAGTGGAGTTGTAGTAGGTAGAATGACAAATACATTTTTTCTAATTATGAAACACATTTTCTGTTTCTGAACAAAATTCCTAACCAAAGGTGAAGGGGTTGAGTAAATATTTGAGTCTCTGCTCTCAGAGAGTTCCATGCTCCTACAGTGAGTTTAATGCTTCACTGGACTGTAAGTTATGCAGACTTTCTTCCTTAAGTCACTACTGATAGTCTATGTTCAAATCTTGTTGAGAGAAGGATGGCTGCGATGCAGCTTAAGTGATTTCATACTTTACTAGCAGAAGGATAGTCAGTGTTTATAAAGAGTCTTATCTAACTTGCTATACCTGCCATGGAGGGGAAAAAGCCTCATGCAAGTTCTTCAGCTGCTTGAGGAAACATGGAGAAAAAAGGAAAAAGGCCAATGGTTTTCTGTCAGTGTGAACGGCCAGTTCAGGTGAAGTTGCACTGTGAGGCATGCAGAAGAAGACAGCATGCCCCCTTTTCAACCACTGGCTTTCTGCTCATGTCAGGAAAGAGACTGCCCATTTCCCAGAAGCAGTTTTGTGACAAGATGTACTACTCTGCAAGGGGTAAAGCCTCTTGTGACAGCCCGTAGGCTGTCTGAAACATTGGAGTCATAAAAGCATACAGTGGAAAAACTCTGGCTGAAAGGTTTAAAATAAGATGTACTATAATTTTGGTTGGGTATGATACCTAAGACCTTCATTAAACTGCTGGCAAAAAGTCTGGATGAAGGTGAGAGAGAGTGATTTCTGTTCAGCTAAAGAAATCAAATGAAGGGTGGTGAAAGGGAAGAAAGAGCATATGAAAATTCTGTCTTTAGTCTAAAGAGTATGTGGGTTGAATAGGCAAGCTATTTATCTTTATCTGCATATTTCTAGTACCAGCTACAATATAGACTAATTTCTTTCCACTTGCAAACTTGTGCATCTCCTTGCTTCTGCTAATCCCAAGTGGGGAAGCTTGGAGCAATAGATAGCTTGTGTCAAGGAAGTTTGGGTGGCCAAGAAAGGAGTGTGTGATGTAGCACAAACCGTGCAAGGCAAAGGTGGTAGTATTGTTGAGACTATGGTGACTCGGTAGAGCATATATTCGGCAGTTTAGTGAGTTCCCATCTAAGGAAAGTCTGTGAGGACCTTCAAAGTACCACATGGTTTTCCATTGTTTTTTTCTCTATCTTATGGCTAACCTTTTTCACTTTTTCCATTCTATTACAAACCCTTGGAGAATAATTTGTATGGTAATTTTTGTGAATTAAGTATCCTGGGAGATAGATGAACATCATTAAACTATTATCACATTTAACATTCCTGTTGCCAAAAGTGGAAGGCTAATTTTATTCCTTTAATTTCTTATGGATTGCTTTGCTTTTTTGTGGTGGCCACAGGTGTCCAATTTATTCTCAGCTCCGTGGAAATACTTTCATTTTGAGTCTTAAAAAATATACAGGTTGTAGCAAGTTGGAAGTGCTTGCATGTGAAGATGGCTAGAATATCTAGAAAAAGTACTTAAAAATCAGTATTTTTAGCAATGACATTGATTATTCTTACTATCTTGAAGGAGATTGATTTTGTTCATGAACTTTAAGGTTCCGCTTTGGTCCACCGTGATCGTCAACAGTCATCTCATCCTTTTTTGCAAAGTATTACTAGATTGAGCATGACTGTTTGGCTGAACTGTCAGGTCAAGAGCTGGCTCTGACTCTACTTACCATTAGATGATTTTTGATTTGAGAGGATTAACTTTTTTCTTGTTTATAACATTAAATTTTCTTTCATGAGCATGTAACTGTGGCAGCAGCCACATTTCCACTTCATATTTCATCTCTAGTTTTTCTATTAATCATATTACATTTCCAATTAAGTTCTACTTATGAATTTGTTTCAGTGTGTTTCTTAGGGGAATCAGTAAATGTGTTTCATAATTAAGTGCTCAAATATTAGAATTTAATAGTTTGTAATTAGAGGGTTTTTAAATTAGAAATCTGTCTTCCTATACAATTTGAGGAGCTAAAATCTAATTTACATCTTCACCTTAAGGAAAATTCATAAAATGAACTAAACTAAAGCAGTGAAATACATTTTAATTAAAGGGAGGAAACTGCTAATCAAGTGCAACTTAGGAACATAACCTAATAGTGAAGGTATTGTATAACATCATACAGTTTCTTTATGCTAGAGAATGAAATACAGTGGTTTAAAAAATTAGATGAAATATTACTTAAAGCAGTGAGTTTCAATTTGCCATATGAAGTGTCCATGGCAGCAGTATTCCCATTATCTTCAGTCTCATTGAAGAAATAAATATATACCTACTGAAGCATATGAATAAGGACTAATAATATTTGCATTGTTCAGTGGCATGCATGCTGTCATGCAGATACCTGATACTGAAGGCATGTGTTTGTGTTTGTATATGTATATCTGTTTTTAGTTATTTTCTGAGGTGCAAGGAGTCATAGTAATGTTACGGGTGGTTAGGGCTGTGTTCATAGTCAGAAATCCTGTTTTTTCCTCGGCCGAAAGCTCACTTGCAAGCAAAATGCTGATTCTTTGGGAAAACCAGCACAAATTCTACATGGAATGTTAGCCAGGAACAGGTATTGAACTGGAAGCTCCAGAGCTGAGAGAATGATTTTCCTGTACCAGCTAAAAAGAGACAGAGTCCTGAGTTAAGACCAGTATTAACAGGGTCGGTTTAAGATGTAAGCAAAACAGCTAATTGCCTACAATAGCATATTGATGGGCTTGGCCTTTAGGAAGACATTTGTGACATTTTTGTGCCTGACCTCAGCTTGGCTCTGCAGAAACAGCACCATGAAGATCCCAAATTACATGTACGTTACTGGGTACAGCAGCTTTCCCCAATTCTTGAGCCTGCGTGGATGCGGAGGCTACATCTTGATCCAGTCTGAGCAGGCTCTCCATCCTTATCCATGAAAAAAATACCTAGATGTGCAGTCTCAGTTGAAGACACAGGTCTTTTCTGGCAGCCTGCCTGGAGAACCAGGATATCAGGTCTCCAATGAATCCCTGCAAGTAGGTCTAGACACTGCCTGAAGCATTTTCTCCAAGTTACTGATGACCCTGAGAGCAAACAAGCATCAGAAACAAGCTCCTTGGTTACATGCCCCAGTAAGAGGTAGCCTGTATCTTGTATATCTGCGTATCTGGCTCTAGCTACCCTGCTCCTGCTTCCCTGCATAGCTGCTGTGGGGAGAGGTGTACAGAAAAGGGCTGCCATGGCAGGGAGAATGGGGTTCCTGAAGACTTGTTCTTCCCTTCTGCCTTGCATCCCCTTCACTAAGGCAGTGGTGCAACATTGCCTTATGATCAAGACTCTGTGTCAAGGACCCAGTGGCAGAGAGAGGTCTGGAGCAAGCCGTATGTGTAGGGTCACACTTGGTTATTTAGGCGGAGGAGTGTGTTTGGTTTTGTCAGCCTGAGGTGCAGAGCAAGATGTTGTCCTGGGGGAGCCATCCTGCCACCTATTCAGTATAGCCTGAGCTACTCGGAAAGGCTGAGCCAGTTCTGAGATTAAACTTGTGCCCCGTGGGAGCCTGGCACAGCAGGGGCATAGAAGGTATCTTGGCAAGTATGGCTTAAACTCCAGTTAAACCTACCAAGCAAGGGTTCCTCTAAGTCTTAAGCGGGTTGTAGGCTATGAACTGACTTTCACAGTGGTGAAGTTTCTCTGCTGTGATTAATAGCAAGCGGTGTTATTTTTTTCATTATTTGAGCACAGTTAAAGGTTTGTGCAAGAAATACCTCACAGAATGGTGTTTGCCTCGGAAATCTGACCCCACTATTTGCCTTAATTTCCTTATCCCCTAATGACACCCCTGGTGCATCTCTACTTTTCATCACTTTAGTTATGGTTTGCTCAGTAGTGGCTGATGACCCAGGCAAGAAGTCCTCACAAAGCACTGACACTTAGACAACAGCTACATTTCACATGAGGAGGTGGAATTCATGCTGGTATGTTCATGATCTTTGTCCTCTTGCTCGTGCCTTGTTGACATATTGAGGGTAAATCACTCAGATCTCTTTAAACACTCGGGTGATTTAAGGAGGCTTTTGGGTTTGCCACCTTTATATTATGCAAATTATATGACTGTAATTGCAATTACATCAGTACATTATATCAGATACAATTTTGCCTCACATTAAGCTGCCTTATGGTGCCAAAGAAATGGAAAAGGATCTAAATGTAAATGGTAAACTGGGACACAGGATCTACTGAAACCAGTCTTTATTAATTACTTTGGTGGTGGTGGTTTTGGTTGATTTTGGCATTATGTGATCTGACATTACTGTGTGCTTCTGTTCTCAGGGGGGGAGGAAGTGCACAAGATCCTTATTTAAAATGGTACTTTTACTTTTTGAGTAGCCGAATTCACATTTTCCACTGAATTATAAGTTATGATGCTGACTTACTTGGCAAGATGATCAGCTGGTACAAATACCACAATGGTATGGATCACAGACTATAATAAAAAATTACTTATGTATTATGCCCTTCATTAATATTTCAGGATTCAGACAGTAAAGGGAGCAATTTATCTCAGTATAAGTTAGAATACTGTTTAATAAGATTTTGTGAGGAGACAAGATTAATGTTAATAATGTTTTTTCATTGACAGGAAAATAGTGTTAACATTAGTAACTCACTCTTTCTGTTAAAAGTACAGCATTTGTTTTACAGCTATCCACAACAACAAGGTTAAACTGAAAAAAAAGCATGGACTATAAACAAGGTCAGGCCTATAAAAAAGTAAAACATGAATCTGTTTTCCTAGGCTAAAATCTTACTAGAATGAATATTCTTACAGATCAGAATGAAGGTGATGAAGGCTATAAAGCTATTCAAGCAGAATAATTCAACTTTAGTGTCTCTCTGTTCCAGGAAGTGTCTATTTCTTTCTTTATACTCTCAAACAGTGAATTTGAAACTCAGCTAATTAAGTTTCAAATTTGCTATGTTTTGTAGTCTCCTTGATTCTGAAAATAATACATGTAACTTCATTTCAATTCTCAAATTTTAAGGCATAAATGAGCTTGGTGCAGGGTTTCTTGAAGGTATATTGAGCAAAGTCTGTATTCAAGAAAACAATACATTTGCTGTGCTTGGGTAAATGTTTCCCTTTCAGAATATATTTGGTTTCATTAAGATGACACGTAGACATGAATACGGAATATTTGGTTCCGCTGAGATACCTCATACACAGCTAAGGACTTTTCTAGGTTATAGCAATATACATGCTGACGCTAATATGGCACTGTTGTAGTCGCACTGATAATATTCTAGTGAAGACACAAATAAGGTTTGTATCAATTCAAGAATTGATATATTATCTAAATTAATGTACTTCATATAGCATACTCTAAAAATATGCACAAGAGTAGTTAGGTGTGTAATTACTTTTATGCATATATTATGATCAAAACATGGTATATATAAAAGTTTATGTGCACATACTTAAAAACTCTGAATTTTTGATATGTCCCAGAGCATAATGGCATATTGAGCTACTATCTTTCATGTATGTGTAATACAAAGAATATTGTTCAATACCAGCATTCAGAAATTCTATGTCAGTCCACATGCGCGTATCCACACAAACAGCATATCTGGGTCAAAGCTCTGGCATAACAAGAACCTCTGTGGTTGATGACTTCCCATTCTAACTTGTTCTGAGTTCTTATGCAACCAATACAGTCTTTACATCGCCCACCGCCCTGCTGAATTTCCTGACTACCTGTCTCTATGGTTTTCCTGCCTCTGTGAGTATTTAATTAATAATGGAAGGAAGAGCAACTAAAACTGCAGAAATAGAAGAGCAAATAACTCATAAACTGGTGGTAGTAAAGAATCCTGTCTAAATTTGTCAAGGAAGGGACTTTTATTTTTGATTTTCACTTCTCAATGTGTGGAGTATTTTGCTAGAAATTCCTAGATTCATGTGTAAAAATAGTACTTTCACGTGAAGAACAAAATATGGCTAAAACAATGGGAGGACATGTCTTTCAGTGTTTTCTTGTTTTGGCTCTTGCTTATTTTGAATAAGCAATTAAAAATATCAGGATACGTATGCACAGCTGTGAAAGTAAATGTTGGACACAACTAAGCACGTAATATCAAAATTTTCTTCCACTGTAAATGTTCAACCCTCCCTAAACTCTGTTTGTTACGAGTTTGTCCCGGGCAGAATCTTGCCTGTAGCCAACATAATTGTTAAATATCGCCTTTGAATGTAAGTCTCAGAAAACGTTTGAACAATGTTTCATGCAACTCGGTCTACAAAGACTTGGCCTGATATTTGTACATCTGCACAGTTGTGTATTATGTGACCCAGAACAAAATATACTTGTTGCTGCACAGCTGGAATGCACAGATTAAAAATACTTGAGTTGGTTATCTATACATATCTAAGAAGTTAGATTTGCTTGTATGAATATTCTAGTTCAAAGCTATAGCTGCAGCTGTTTCTTTGATTGGAGCATGTCCATTTTATGTTAGGGGAGTCCATTGTGAAATACTGGGTACAAACTGGCAACTGCATGCAATACACATGTATGTATGTGCATACGCATGCGCATACATTCTTTCCCCTTCACCATCCACAAAGGCTGCAGAGTATATCTGCACAAGCAGTTCTATGGATGTCACTTGGACTGGTCATCTAAGCATGGTCCACACAGTCTAATGTAGAGAAGTGTAGTTTTGTGAGTACTGTTGCTGTGCTCTGTGATGGAGCAAACAAGGGTTAAAATAATTCTGAGTATTCAAGGTTCTTGCTGTTTTGCTAATAGATGCCGATTCCCTTTATGGTTTTGTCCTTGCATTTAAAGATTCTGCGGTCTTATGGAAATACCAACAGAAGAGAATGTATCAGTCCCTTAGAGTCTGTTACTTCCACACATGGAAATTGTGTGTATTTATGGATTCTAATGAACAGTTTATTTTTGAAGAAATTCTTTATTCTCTGTGCAGGGAATCTGAAGAGGGTTGGGAAATGTGCAAAGCTTTCTGTGGGAGGAAGAATATCAGATTACTTGCTTCTACATGTCTACTGAGTTTTGAAAAGTCCAATTTTAGCTCCTCTAAGACGAAATCAAAGCTCCTGAAAAATTCTAATCATGGCTGTCAGATTGATGTTTGCTTGAAACAAACACCAGCAGTAAACATGGCCTGCAAGATTTATTCAGGGAATAAAGCATAACATTTACACAGAAAGAGGGCAGCATTAGAGTGAAGAGAGATGATCAGAGCTGACCTTTGGCAAGCAGCACAAATTTCTAAGTATGAATGCCCCAGTCAAATAGATTAGTTTCCCGAACAGTTAATTCCTCATGAAAGAGAAGGTCAGACAGAGAGCATATGTTAGGACCATTTTGAGCTTAATTTATTTTAGTGTATTAAACAAAAATGCCAGATTGCATTTTACCAAACATTCTTTAAGGCAACTAATTGGTAGAGTGATAAAAAGTATTTTAGAAGTATAAACCTAAAGCCAAATTACTCAAAAACTGGTAAGGAGCTGTCACTGGAGGAAGAGGAATTGGTCTGACTGAACTGGAGGTCCTTGATTCAAGAAACTTGATTGAAAGTCTTCCTTGGGCTTTGGATGAATGTCTTTGGGTAAATGTTGGTTTCTTCTGTTTCAGCTCTGTGAAATGGGAATGGCAATAAAGCTTTTTATTGTTACTATTATTGTGTGCATAAGTTATTCAGATTTTTTGGGGTGTTCAAAAATCTCTCTGCAGTTATTTTCGTTTTGTTTTGTGTTTTATTGGTTTTTTTAGTGGTCAGTTGTTCTACAGAGCAGGTAGCCTTTTCATCTTGCAGATATGTACTGAGGATTGTAATTTATGCTCCACATAAAATGGCTTTGCTACAAATGTGATCCTTGTCTCACATGAAATGGCTTGCTGTAAGTGTGACACAGTGACATTAGTGAGAGCCAGTCAGCTTGCCAGATTGCTATTAGTTTGTAATAAACATTTAGAAAAATGAAGCATCATTAAAGGAAATCAGCTGTTTCATGTAGCTGCTGCATATTTATAGACACTCTGCTTACATGAATTAATTAGTCCCTGACTGGGAGAAGCACACAGTATCTCCACCTCTTGGCATCTTTCCATTCTGTTTCTTCTTTTGCTATCCTCTACTGTACTGGCATTCACAGGATGAAATGAATAATTTTCAAAACCACTTGGTGTAACACAAAAGTGATTGCAATACAACTTCAACGTAGGTATTCCTCAGTACTTATTCACAGCAGAAGACCATTACCTTATGACAATCTTCTATTCTAATAATACTATCTCTTAATTAAAGAACAAGCATTATGCATGCTGTGTTATCCAGCCAAAAAATTAATTGTTTTGGTTTTTGTTTCGCCTCACTGTTTCGGGCAGAATTGACTGCTGTTCTGTGATTACATAACCAGAAACTAGTCTGAGCAGTCAGACTGATGTTACATTAAATTAGTTATTTACTGCTGTGATTTTAATATCATTCCAAACCCCTTTAAGATACTTGCCTAGATGAAAGTTGGCATTGAGAGCCTTCTTTAAATTAATGTTTCAGTCCTAGATTCATATTTGTCAAAACCTTCAGTTTTCTTGTTTGGTGCCAGTAAAGTAACTTAATGCTTTGTCAAAAGGTTACTCATGGCAGCAATTTAAGAAATACTTAGATATTCTTTAAAAGTATTCTTTATTTTTAAAATTTCCTACTTTGCCCAGCCATCTGTCAGTTGTATACCTTTATGCTTAAAGAACACTGCAGAATAGATTAGATCAACTCCTTAGAGTGAAGGTGAATACTTCTGAAGTAACGATTCCAGTTAGTTCATGCCTTTTCTTCTTAAGGCATTCAAATTCTGGACTGCTAGAACAAGTAATTGAATTAATTATATAAAATATAACAATTATCAGAAAGTGGGAATTGCAATTTGAAAGAGTCATTATGCATAGCTGGAGATTACAGGAGAGCAGAAGGGAATGCATTTGATGTTAGCATGGAAAACAAAACATTCTTTTTTGCTTAGCAAATTAATGACAAATAATGGTAAAACATAACTGAACTGTTGTTCAGAATCAGATGCTCTTGAGTGTCATTCCCCCACATTTTTCTAAAAGGTTCTTCAGACTAGTACATTCCTCAAGTAAATCAGACTAACCACAAGAAAAGTTTTCAATGGGTGTTAGCCATTGATGTGAGTTTGATCAAAGAGATGAGATGAGATCAGATGAGAATCAAGCGGGATTTCCAAGGAAGGTAACACACCAATAAACAGCAAACGCTTTGCAGTAGCATCACGTAATACAAGTTAGTGGATATCTTTCTGATGCACTTGTGGTCAAATATCTATACAAATTCCTGACAGAACAATTGCAGGTCCTAAGTAACACTGGTAGAAAATAGGTCCAGCTACTGTTGGTTGTAATGGTTGTATTAGCAGCATTTTATAAGTGTCACTCAGTGCACACTGACATTGTTTAAAGCCATTGGGCATCCAGCAACACTGCGAGATAGGTAGGAGTGTGCAAATGAATCTCTGCAATCTGACTCAGTATGTTGTATTTTTTAGAAAGTGTCATAGCTGTATTTGGAGCTTCATGGTATGCACTAAAAACCAAAGCCCACCTTTTTAGAGGTCATATTCTAAATTAAAGAATTAGAGCATAATGGGTAATAAGAATTATTTTTCTGGACAGAAGAGGAAAGCATGTGAATGGCAGTTTCTAATAGCAATTCAATGCCTTTATCACCTCCAGATTAACAGTCAGTTATGTCAGTCTTTTCCATAAATTCACTTGATAATTTTAACATTACAACTTTACGTTACACTGAACTTTTACATTACAACTTTAACATTGAAGTTTATTAAAACAGGATTAGTATTTTTAATAGAACAGCAGCAACAACAAGGAAATCTGAAATCACTTTGATACAAGCAGGTATTCTTATGCAGGAAAGCTGTACTGTTGGGGCAACGAAGTCGGCCTGAGTAGGGAGATGAGCACCGCATCAAGAAAGGCGTCTTTCTCACAGCTACACAACAGATTGGTATGGAACAGAAGCTTTTGTGCAGTGCCCTGACCATTAGGCTGTGCAAATTATTCTCTGTTCCTGGGTTCCCAATGAACGGTTTAATTTAAAACTGACCTCTCTGCTCCATACGCCAGATAGTTGGAGTAGTATTGGAGCTGTAACTGGACAGTAGATGCCTTTTCCGTGAAGTAGTATTATAATGCACAGAGGTTCTTGGGCACAGTACTATAGTGATGTGACATTTCTGCAAATCACAAAGCAGATTCTTAAATCAAACTCGTCCTTGATGATCACTTGGTATGATAATAGATAAGATTTTAGCTACTGTTATGCTATCTAATAAATGTCTTCTCTTGTGCACTTGCCTTTTTCACCTACCCATGGGATTATTATTGTACTCTAATAAAACATCAGGAGTCTGCAGTTTATTCCAGGAGGGATTTGGCTCCTATTTTCATGTCTTACTGCCAGTCAGCATCCTGGCATTGAAAGGTAATTAGATTATCCTCTACGTCTTTTCCCAGCCTCCACTGAGTGCATATAAATTCAGGGAGTCAAGTTTGCTGAAGGACTGTGCTTGATAGACTGTCATGGCAAAGCTCTGAAATAAAACACTTCAAAGGTATTTCGGGAACAAGTCAAATTAATTTTGTTTGTTTGCTTGTGATTTCTGTTTCTAAGAGACTTTTTCTGTGAAACACAGCTAAACCAATGAAAAGTATGATTCCACCATTGTGCATAGTTGATATTAAGCATGCATATTTTATTAGTAGAAATAGAATCTGATACCTGAATTAAAAACTGAGTTTATTTTGGCTAATGTAAGATCATCAGATCTACAGGACACTTTTGCAGATACCTGTGCAATCCACTTATCTTCATTAATGATGTGTAGTTATATGAGAGAACAAAATTTTATGTTCATTTGGAACAATTTGTTGGTTTTATTGTGGAACTTGCTGGAAAACAGTATCCAGCTATTACCTCTTTCATACCTTCCTTGCCTGTGTTTTGTTAAGCGGTAAAATCTTACTTTCCCCATAAAGGCAATGGATATGAGTCATGTACACAGAAGAAACTTTGTGCAGTAAGAACTTGTCATTTCTTCAAGTCACATTTCTGACTACAAGTGCAGTTTAAATGCATCGTTAGCAATCATTATTGTGGAACGATACAAGTTTAAATGTAAAAAGCTGCCTCTCTGTGAATTTCAAAGCAACGTAGTTAAGTTAGTACTCACTCCCTGTACAAAGGCATTTAAGAAGGTTTGACCACTGCTTAAATTAGGTTAGACAGTGGGTCATTGGTATGTCTCCTAAGTTAAAAGTAATCTAAATTAATCTGTGTTAGAAGCTTGTATGGGCTTAAAAGATCCAATTAAAACTATTGCAACTTCTCTTCTGAAGACAAGGGCTTAGAATCAGAAAACAATTATTCCTTAAAGACCTATAATTAATCTTCCTCTTTCTCCTCAACAGTTCCGAGTTGTTCCTTTAAATTACATTTTTAAGTCATAAACAAGTCCATAGTGCATCCTTATGCAGTCATCCTACTTTCATTGCTTTGTTATTGCTTCTGGTAGTTTTGTAGATGTTTTAAAGCTGTCTTCTGTTCATGATGTCCTTGATCTCTGTTTTCAGTTTTAGCCATTCATTACCGGACATTTTTATTTTTAATCTCTCTCTTCTGTAAATCCCTGCAGCTCCTTGATGTTTTAGCCATTTTTTCTTGTTCCATTTTCGCAATTAGGAATTATCTACTATGCAGAAAGTACAGGAACCAATTTCCTAACAGAATAATCTTTCCAGATATTTTTAAGCATTTCTTATGTTTTACATCTGACACTTCAGAATTTTGGAGAAATGAAGTATTCCTAATGCTGTTGTTTTAAAAAAGTTGTATAATTTTCTCAATTTTTTTTCTTTTTTAGTTATGGAGGGCATGGCAAAAATATATTGAAATTTGGTGGGAAACACATTTTCCATCAGAGAAAAGCTGCATTTGTTTTAAAAAAAATTATAGAATGAACTAAATGGAATAGGAGAAGAGTTTTATTTGGCCCCACTCTTTTGCAACTCATATTTAGGCAGATGATGTTAAAAACCTTACTCTTTTTTTTTTTTTTTTAGCTCTGTACTGTTTCCTTGCATTGTTCTGTTCTTAGCAGGCATTGAAAATGAAAGGGAATTTTCTGTCTATATTGTGTATTACAAGGTTACTTTTCATTTTTAAAATATATTCTGGAGGAATACTTCCTCTCTTGTACTTATTTTACTGCTTGTGTTTTGCTGAGTCACTTGGAAATAGGACTACATATAGGAAAAGATGCAGATTTAGGAAAGCGTATGGATTATTGCTAAGTTTAGCTCTGCATCTGAAATATGTAGCCTTATGCCTGCTCTTATGCATGAGTGTCCTGATTTAGGTCTAATTTTGTACTGTTCATTGACACCAACTACTAGTTGGGAAAGATTTTTCTGCTTTTCTTCTCCCTCTCCTCCCCCACCCCAAGCAATGCGAAGCCACCAGTGGCATCCTCATGTAAGTTACTGTTTAATTAAGTGTATTTTTTCAAATACTGCGTGTATCTAGAAGAAAGAAGGACTTGCGGTATTGACCTGTGATCATCTTATATTTGTTCTTCTGTACAGCCTTTGAATATGAGCCGGATACAATGCTGAAGGTATATTGTAATAAAGGTGGGCTGGGCTGCTTTGGGACTTGAAGTGCTAGAGAGGCCGGGATTCCTCTCCGAGGAGTGTGCAGCCGGTGTAGCAGGTGTGAACGGTGCTGTAATACTTGGGTTGGAACTGTGGGAAGTGGCTGTCATTTCTAAAGACAGTGAATTCAAAGTAGTTGAAAATGGGGTCTGTCATTGCTTTCAGTTATTCGAAGGCTGTTGAGATCAGTTTAAATATTTTCACTGATTTCCATGAAATTTGAAATAAGTTATTTCAGAAGGCTGTCTGGCCCTTTAGTGAAGCAACCTAATGATCCAAATTTTTTTCCTGGGGAAAGAACTACCAACTTTGATTCTGTAATATAAGATAGTTTAAAAGACCTGGGACTTTGGTTTCTTTTTTTCCCCCGTCTCTTTTTTTCCCCCATGTTCCTTTTTTCCCATGTTTCTTTTTTCCCGTTTCTTTTTTCCTTTTTCCTTCAAAATAAGCTCATTTTGATTTCTGTGTCATGTATGTTTGCATTCCAGAGCACTGGAAAGACAAAAGAGAGAAGGTAAAAGCTCAAGACATCCACTCACTATGTCATGAATAAGGCACACATACATAATGCCTTTTCTGTTTCTCCGAAGTCTTTGAAAACAACAAAACAGTCTCTCAGCTGTTATTTTTCTATCTGTAGCTAGGCAGGAACTTCTCACCCATCACATGCTGAAGGCAGCAACAGAATAAACTGGTGAACTTCTTTTCCTGCTGGTAACTGAGAACCAGAACAAAGGCCAATAGCTACAGACTTAGGACATACAGACCTAATGGAGGGGATATATGAAGAAATAAATTACTTCACTGCAGTATGCTTGTATGGAACAGCTGTTCCACACATTCTGAAGTAACAGTGATTGACGCTCAACTCACAGGCTGCCTGTTTTTAAAGGTTTTGGTGGTTTTTTTTTTTTTTTTTTTTTTTTTTTAATCTCAGCTACTTGATGTAGGCAGTATGTTATAATCTCATTAAAGTGTATAATAAATGGATTTTTTTATGGATGTTGAGCTTTGAAATCAGGGTGTTAGATTGTAAGGCTTCTGTAGAAATAGTAAGAATGATTTTAACATCTACACTGCATTTGTAGATATTTTTCATTTAAAGGTACGGCTTTTTAATTTGAAAGGGTTAGTTTCCATCCTCAGAAAAGTGTTTTGCATATCTTATAAGATCATTAATCCCTTTTAATTAAAAGTTTTATTTTGTTCTAAGGAAATGGATACTTCAGCAAATTTTATCTATTAATTTGTTTTCATTAGTTTTCTGACTTTCAATATCTGTCAGAGAGTCAGTAAAAACTCATTACTTATTTAAATAGTCTGTGTTCATGAAAAGAAAGATATCTGGTAGGTAGGAAAACAACCTTTCTCACAGGAGAAATTCTTCTGATATTATTCACAGTGAAAGAGCATGAATTGGGAGAAAAGACGATTGTGGGGTCTTCAAAACTCCCACACGTGCTCTGTTAAACAATTTTATTTGAATAGTTTCTACCACTACATTATTTGTTTTGAGCTTCACAGGTGATGGCATTAATGGAGGCATTAGTGTAGAAGCCAACAACTCTCTTCTCTTCATTTTTTGGTCTAACTGCCTGATTTTCCTCCCTCAACTCCATGCAGCATGTTGTCTAACTATAAAAGAGAAGGAAATTGTTCCCAGTGATCTAATAAAGTGAGGTACAAACATGTTTGTTAGATATTTTAATTATTATTCCATAAATAAGTTGATGTATCAACTAAATTTTATCAGAAGCAAGACTGGCCACTGAACTGCACAACGTATTATTCATAGTACTTTAAACGCTACATCTTGAAGTTGAATTGCTATTTTTACTTGCTAAGATTCATACAAGTGATGCATTTCAAAGCATATACAAAGAAACTCTGCCTTTCATCAGGGCTGTTTTGCTTAGATAGCTTGCTTAGGATGCTAAGCATCTGGTTGCATGTATTTAAAGAAAGCTGATACCAGCAGCATAATTGGAAGAATCTAAGGACAAAACCAAAGCTCTAGGTATAGCTTTTCCTTTCCAAGGAGATAGTTTCTTCCCATCTCCCATCTTTTTATCCAACTAGTATTTGCTCTGCAATATGCTTGTAAAAATAGTAAGTTAAAAGTATTGTTGGCACTGATGCTTTCCAGCTGTATAACTACAAATTGGAAATCTTTGAAAGTCATCTGTTTTCTATGAACTCAAATGATTTGATCTGCAAATAGCACCAGGAGGTTCTTGTGAACTGTTTGCTTTTTGGCAATCCAAAGTCTTTGTTGTATTGCTTCTGCTTGTGAGCTATTTAGGCATGTTGTTCAAATTCACTAACTCCTATTAGACGTCTGCCAAATACTACCAGTCCTTGCCTAAAAAGAGTTTTTAAAAATGTATTTATTCTTTTATTGGGAGGTACAACATGAAGAAATTGTATTTTTATTTATGCCAATGTGCATGAACACAAACAGAAAAAAGACTGATTACCTTAACTTATCTTTAACTATTTCTGAATAACTTAATAAGCTTTTGGATGATTACTGCAATAGCAGACAGTAATGCTTCATCAACAAACAGGTTTAAAATATACCACCAGTCACACCATTTCCTTTTGTAAGTAAAATACAGAAGCCACGTAGAAAACACTCAAGTTGGTTTATTTGGGCTGATCTGCTCTGAAATTAAGTTAAAAAAAGAAAGGAAAGCTAGCAACCCTTTCTGTTTATTTGGGAAGGAGCTTTTGTCTGACTGCTTCATCTTCTGCCTCATCCATATACTATTTTATCCATTTTAGATGGGGAATAAAGATACAAAGATTTTTTCCAAAAGTACCTGTGCAGTTCAGTTCATATCTCATTTTCCAAGTGTCTCAGGCATTTAGGAATTTTAGTGCTGTGGAGCATCGATTTCTAGACAGCAGATTCCTTTTGAAAATTGGACTTGTGGTCCTCAGCCATATTCACCATGAAGCATGGTGTTAAAAATTGCAGCACTAGTTCCGAATGATCTGGTATGAGATCATGTCAAAATGTAGCACCATCCAGAGCTTTTAGTTTAGGATACTGTCTAGTTCAGGCAGTCCAGCTGTATTAATCTCAGCACTACACCAACACGTTTGTAGTGCTTCCAGTTCTGGGATTAAGTTATTTATGGTCAATGTGGGTATCTGGGCAGTGGTGCAGTGAGCAACACGCACATAACCACAAGGCATGTCTGAAACAGTTTTCTTTACTCTTTTCTCATAGTCGCAGAAAGATGTTTGTGTAACAGCTGGGCATTGACAAGCCAGTGTCCAGTAACCTGGACACCTTCACACCGATCAGATGTGCATGCAGAAGCAAATAACAGTCTTTTAGATTTGAAGATAATAGGTTATATCAACCTTTATGCCAAAACATTGAGGCTTGGAATTTTATACAAGAGGGATCTTGTTCAAAAATCATCTTGTCCTTTTCAAATGGACACTGGAGGCTTTGTACAGCTGTAATTGACAGGGGAAAAGGAAGCTGGCTCTTTGTTAGAGGAAAATAGGTAGGAAAAGGTACAAGCTGCTATATTCACAAAAGCGGTTAGGTACCTGTAACTGAAATTGGCAGTATCCACCTTGATAGCTGTCAGAAATAAGGAAGTAGAATAAATGTTACATATTTGTGTCGTAGGCATGGAACTGAGAGATCTAATGTCTTCATTCACAAATACAACAGTACGAATTTAGTAAATAGTTCAGAAAACTACTGGCGTCACTGATGTTCTTGGACAATGTTTAACAGACTTAACGAGAATAGAAGCTGCATTTGCTGTGGGAGGTAGAATACACAATAAAGATCACTGACTCCTTTTTGAAATTGATAGAATGCAAATAAAGGTCAAGAGAAAACCAAATCTTTGCTGTCACTATAATTCAGTATTATTTAAATTCTAGCCAAGGTATTTCTTAACAGTTGTACTGCTAACTAGACAACCTTGCAGGCATGTTTAATGTTCTATCAAGTGAGTCTTCTCAGTTCCATATGGATTTGACAGTAATTAGAAGTATGCTCTCTCCTTGCAAAACTTGCATGTTACAGATGACTTTTCATCTGAAGCTTCAGAGGAAAAAAAACAACTGTGTCAAACTGTAATCCTTCTTTTCCAATATTGGGGGAAAAAAAAAAAAAAAAAGAAGGAAGGAGAATTAAAAATTCTGCTGTCATTGTTCGTATATTTTGTATAGTCATATTCTGGTGGAATTTTGGCTTCCATGTTTTATAAAACAGGTCCAACATTAGGATTCCTGCTTCTCTCTGTCTTCATTTTCACAGTATGAATTAACTGAGCAGGTATGCTATAGTTACCAGTCATTTCTTTTCAGAAGTTCTTGCAAGTATGCGCTTAATAGTGGGTAATATGATCAGCAGTCAGACTCTAAGACAGTTATAGTGAGAGAAGAATTTTGGTCCAGTTTGTGTCTATTGTTATATATTTTCTATAATAATGGGATTTTCCAGCAAAGATCAATATTTTTCATTACTACAAGTGAGAAATTGTTATGCAGTACTTCATGCAGTGGCACTAGTCTATACTTTTTGTCATTGGTTTTTAAGCATAGCTCTTAAAAATTACAATAGATTTTTAAATGAAACTTAGATTTGAAGATCTGTTCATCTTCCAGGCCTTTACTTCAAAACAAAACAAAACAAAACAAAAAATCCTATAAACTCTGGTAGAACTCTACAATTAAAACAATTGAGGATAATTTTTACTGTAACTGTATCACATTAATGTGTAGCTTTGGGACTTACTTGTTTAGCTTCTCAAGGCGTGACAGCTTCTTTAAAAGAAACTTGTATAAAAATGTTTGATACAGGCAGGCTTAGGAACAAATTTGAAAATGTTTTTTGCTAACTGCTCATAAACATCCCAGTCAAAGTCTTTAGTATAAAATACTTTAAAAAATAAAAGTAGAATTGGATGGGCACTTTTTGAGGAAAATAAACTTCGGATGCATGAAGAGAGGTACAGGTATATGATATTTGTTTTCATTTTGCTGTTAACTCAGCTGATTTCAAGGGTGAAGAATTAAGCACATGTTGAGATCAGGGTTGTACTTGCAGTGAGAATTAGGAAAATAAGCTAGAAAATAGTTATTCTGTGATAACATCTTTAGTGCAGCTTGTAAATGGCTGTGGGAGGGACCAGAGGGTGAGTGATTGCCTCTTGTACTCCCTCTAAGGTTGGGCTTATGGAGGAACAAATGAGAAAAAGCTTTTGCAGAAACTTGAGCAGTTGCCAGCCCTAGAGCAGAAGGGCATGAAATGAGAGAGGAAACTGTCCTCTTACATTTCTATACTTCTGGGCACTATGTGGCTTAGCATTAGTAGCAATTTGAGAAGATGCCTTTCCCACCCCCAAGTGACAGTATTCAGTGAATTGCTGTTACTGTTCCTCTGTGCAAAGTGTAAAAGCTATTGAATAAGTAGAAAATAAAATACTTGCTTTTCAAAAATGTGCAAGATCAGAATTTATACATAGTTCATACAGTGAGCTACAAATATAGGCTGTCACTGGTGGAGTGTTTTCCAGTTAAATTCTTTAGCCCCCTTCATATCTGTCAAGAGCTTTTGCAGTAGCAATGAGATGTCAAGGGGTTCTGAGCAGAAACATCATCTCTTATAAAGAAAATCTTACAAAAGGAAAAGAATAGGCATTTGTTCTGAAATTACAGAAATATTTTGTTACCACAGTTGTCATTGTTTTGTCAATCAGCTTCAGGTAAGGCATTTGGTGTTAGATAGCCTGTCAACAGATTTAAGCACTTCACTGCTACCCTTCTGAGATAAGGTGGAAAATTGTTCTGTGTCACGACAACAACAAGTGAAGTCTCAAATGCATACATAAAAGAGAAACGCTTGAATGATTTTTTTTTTTTTAATCTTTCCATCCAAAATATTTCTATTTTTTTCATAGGAAAGTAGAAGAGAAATAGTGTATGCTATTCAGTTCCTTAGATGCATACCTTGATGAAGGAATTTCTTTTTGTTCACTGCGGGAAACAGGTAAAATGTTAAACTTAACAGAAATAAACTGAAAACCAAGTTAAAAAATAGCTAACAGAAAAACCTGCTTCTATTCTAAGAATTAAAAGTGTAGTGGAGGGACACTTCCATTATAGGATCTTCTTTTCAGGACCTCATCCTTACTTCTAAATTCAGTATGATTTGGTCTGGAAAAATTTTTGTTCATGTTCTGAATTATTCTGCCATGCAAAATGTTAATTTCACATGTTAAAAACCTATAGCTTCTTTCATGTGCTGGAGTAGGTTAGAACTGTTTTATTTAATAACTTAAAAATTCTGTGGACCTTAATCCTTGTTGACGTGAAACACCTTTTACATGTTTGAAAAAGGATGAGGAACAATGAAACTCTTGCTTTAATTTTTGCTTGCTTTAATTCTTGCTCAGCCTTTTCTTGAAAGAGAAGATCCATGTTTTTTTTAATCTTAATTTCTAACATTGTATCTGTATAATTGTTTATAGTTTTATCTTTCATTAGAACTTCTTTCATATTTGCTAATATATTCTTTTGGCTTGTAATCCTAATTTACGTAGGGACTGATACTGTCATTTTTGCCAAGGCTCAAATTCACTGGCTTCTGGAGTGGCTGTTTTCTGAATAACACAATTAAAACCTTGAGCACAAACTCCACTGGATCCTAGAATTTCAAGATCTGTACCAAAATGTACTTATTTCAATGTGCAAGCAGGCTTTCAACTTTTGTAAAGATGTTTTACAGCAGAAATTCAACATAAAAATATATTAATTGAAATTATTATGATCCTCAGAGTTAGACTATGCAGATTTTAATGTTCTTGTGTAACTGTAATTCCCATTGCATATGTATTCTCAGACATGAAACTTAACACTATATCACCAAAACTGTATGTGGGTTATACAAAAGGA
The DNA here is from genome assembly GCF_000690835.1 of Fulmarus glacialis. Lineage (NCBI taxonomy): Eukaryota > Metazoa > Chordata > Aves > Procellariiformes > Procellariidae > Fulmarus > Fulmarus glacialis. The sequence continues at coordinate 9,764 of NW_009200991.1, read as the reverse complement.
AAAAAAAAAGGGACTGTGTGAGATACAGCTTTAAATTTTTTTACTTTAATATATTCATGTTCACAACTTTAACTCTGAAATAATGCTGCAGTGTTTAAATTATGTTTATGTAGATACTCCATCCCTCTGGCTCAAGAAAAGATCAGCCAGAGTATCCAGAGTTTAACCCAGTTTTAATCAAAACGTACCTAAGACCTATTCATTCTTAAAACTCTGATCTTCAGTGATCTGAACTTCTGGATTGTTCATAAGTAAGTGTTTGATCACTAATTAATCATGCACAGAGCAGGTATATATCCAGCATAGAAAGTCTGTGGACATATATATGTATTTGTTTGCGTGTTATTTATAAGAAGCAGAAGAAAAGAGTTTATTTGATTGGACAACAATTCCAGGTGTACACTCTCTTACTCCTGTGGACTATGGGAATGTTTGTGACAGGTTAATTGTATATGTCTTTCCACAGGGATATTACTTGATTTCCCCTGAGATTCTGTGGAGATGTTTCAATCCGTATTACTTTTGCAGGTGAAGGAAGAATAAAAAAGGACACGTCAACACTGAGTATTTCGGGCCTAAACCCTCAGTCTCTGGTGTTTTCTTTTGTATCAGACAAAACTTTTACTGACCTTCAAGTAAACTTAGCCTATGCAACGTTTAGAGAATTTTTTCTCACATAAGAATACCTGGTAGGATGAGGGAATTCACTCCTGCAAATTCTGCTGTTACATTTGGGGATTTCTTTGCCTTCTTTGCCTCTTCTGTGCTTTACTGCTGACAAGGTTACTGCTTTCCTCAAAATACACTGCTTAGATAAGATACAGTAACTGCAGCTGTGAAATCACAAGCGATGAGTATACATGAAGGTAAAAATCCGAAGAGACAGTGAGAAGAAAAGACCACAGTCCAGAAGCATTTCTTTATATCTCTGAATTTCCTCTCTAGTGCTGCTGGTTTTTCTCTCCCAGCTTCTAAAGAGAGTAAGTAGCACAAGTCAGAAGCTTAACCTCTTTTTGTTTGTTCACTCATCTGTAAAATAGAGAATATTGCGTGTGTAATACTGCTTTTAGGATGAATATGTTAATGTCTAAAAAGCTTTTTAAGAACGTAAAACACTATGTAAATGTGAAATATTAGCATACCTTTCTACTTTAACGAGAGGGGGAGATGCTGCAAGAGTTCATATGCTACTTCTGAGGTAATTCAATGCAGGCCAAAGTCTCTGAGAGTGGTGTCCTGAGAGAATCTCTGAAGTAGCAACAATCTTATACTCCAACTGACTTAAACACACTCGTAACTAAGTCTTGTGAGACAGGCTATTCATATTGTTTGTTTCTCCTCCCTTACTCACTTTGGGTCTGGTTTTGTAACAAGCTGGACATAGAGATGGGGGAAGCGCCTCATACTATTGTTTACATTGCAGAGTTCTTAGGTATATCTGTCATCTGCGGTAAAAACAAAACACCCCAAACCACACCACCTTCCTCATCTCATCCCACCTACCACTATACAAATTAAAGATCTACCTTAGTTGAAAGCTCTTGTTTGCTGGGGGGAGGGAACAGGAAGTCTCAGCTGTCTTGTTCACCTTAAGACGTATTAATATCATAAAAATATGTTTGCAGTATCTCAAGGCAGGAGGTCAAAATAATTGGTCTAGCGTTCGATCTAATACATAGTGAGAAAGCCTTCTGAGAGGTGTGCAGAGACAACAGGATGTAGAAGGCATGGCACCTTTCCATTACTTTCATTCAAAAGCTCTCCATCTTCTGGAGGGCACAGTTAGGCCTTAAATATTATAATGATATAGTTTGTGCAGGTGGAGAGATATGGCCCTCAAACTTGTTTATGTATTTCCTTGTTAATAACATAATACAACAGATACCTTTCTGTTTAGAAGAGGGTTTAAAGTCTGCAATATCTGTTGTCTTGTTTGCATCTCACATATTTCTATTAAATAAATGAAAAGCCCTTATACCTCTAAAACTGTAGCACAATGAAAATAATTGACTTCGGTACCTGAGGTAAGCAAAGTTTGTTTATTGGGGTTTTTCCCCCTCTTTTTTAGTTAAAGAATGGAAACCTTTTGTTCTAGGCTTCTTCTGTGCAGTCCTAAAATGTGCTGTGTCAGAAAAAGGACACTGGAAGGCCATTCAGATAAGTACCAGTACAATTGCAAATTTCATGCCTCTCTGCACACCTGTGATACTGTATATCAAGATTCTTTTAAATGTTTCATGCTGTGGAAAAGACCAAAAATGTTACATCACTTACATCATTTCACCTAAATGTGGTTTATATTTCTATTTTTTCGGAACAGCAATTGGACCTGAAAAAGTGTGCTTTTTCATTGACACCACCACGTTTCCTGTTCTTATAAGTAGTCAAACACTTCAGGAAGCATTGAATAGTTGATGTACTTTGTCTATGATATTACTTAATAAGCCCTTCTCATACATGCAAAGTTTTAATAATACTAAACTGTAACTAAAACTGGTCTGAAATGCTTTAAAATGCTATCTAAGGAGCCTTAGTATTTAAAAATGCTCAGCTACTCCTCTGCGGAAGACTATGTGGGGGTAGAGTCCCATCCAATGGTTGGCTCAAATGATTTTGTGCTCTCTTTTTTTAAATTCATTCATCCTTCTTTTTAATAAGGTAGCAGTGGAACTGTATTACTGTAGTGATACTAGTTTCTGATCTCTCCCCACATAAATGTAAGATTTTTCATTGTGTAGGTATGTCTCTGCTGACAAGTGTTAGATGTTCCTGTAATTGTTCCCCCTAGCCCTGTGAGGCTTGAAAACATGATAAATGAAAAAGCCTAATTCTTGTTGTACTCGTTCAGTTTAAATGTAATATCACCGTTGGTATTACTGGATAAGAAAAGCAGAATTTGTTCCAGGGATTCTGATTTATTTGTTTATTTTCTTTTTTTTCAACACTGGTAGAATTCCATTTTAAGTCAGTTAAGTTGCAAAATCAAGGGTAAAACTGAATCTGAATTCAGGCTTATATTATGTTGTGCAGAATGCAGACTTATTTCTTTAAGTCTGTGGCAAAATCGTGCTCACTTCAGAAGCATAAGATGGAAGACAGTGAAATTGTTGCCTGAGACTGAAATAAAATGGAGTATACATACATGGCCTGCCAAATACTGCTTATTTTGACCAAAAAGAAAGTTGGTAGTTGGATTCATTCAATTCCCTGTATAGCATCTTATCTGATTATTAAAGGTGTTTTTTAATAATAAGGAAGCCTTGAATTTTAAAAGCTAACAAAACCAGACTATTCCAAAGTTTAATATGTTATCGTTATCTTCATATTAACCAGAATAATAAACTAATAATTTAATTTTGATACTATCTCTGTAGAAGGTAAACTTAATAATACAGTAGAAGACAAGGTGATTATTTCTAGAGAAAAAAACTTTAATTCCAAGACTGTTCTGTTCAAGAAATAGCACGGTTGTCAGTAATCAGTATGTGGTGATTTCACATAAATGGTCAACTCTAAAAAATAAACTTTCTCAGTTAGTTAAGAGTTTAAAGTACGATGCATTTTTGTATCAACTCTAGCAATAATATCTTGATTGTACACTACTGGCTGGGACTATTGCTATTAATAATTTATTTCAACCATCTTTTTTCTGAAACAAAAACTTAAAATATATTAATGCTGTTATGGTTTTATCTCAGAACCTTTTCACTATTTTAGATCTATTATCTTTCTAAATGTCTTTTTATGTCTTTTTTAGTTCTAAAGCTTACTTGTTTTTTGTACAAGACAAATACTGGTCTTGTGAAATCAAGACAAAATCAAGAATGATCGTATGAATACTCCATTTTACTTAGCCTTGATAATTAAGTGACTAGCGAGACAGGTAAAAGGTTTTCATTTTGTCCTATCCATTTCTCACTTAGTTGTGTTAGGAAAAAGACACTTTAATTATTATTAATAATAACATTAGTCCTACCTTTAATCTTACACTTAAGATATTAGTTACTTTTTTTTTTCCCTACATCCTAGCTGAGTTTTATGATTTTAGACTTACTGTTGGTAGGTTTTGTGTGTAGAAAAATTGAAGATGCCTGAAAGAACTGATTAACTTGCCCTCATATTTGCCCTCATTGGAAGATAGACCACACTATTCTTTGGATTCATTTTAATACAAAAAACTAATTTTGTAAAGAATGTATGCGTACATACAGCTTTATTATCTGTTTTCAGTACTAAAGAGGTACGAGCCTCTACAAACACTGTATAATTTGGTTATTCTAATGGAAATTAACATTTCAATATAAGTACATATGACATGGGTGTGTTTTAATTTATAATTGTATACTTTAATCTTTCTTTATTTGATAAATGTGTTGTGTGCCTCTGTTGCATTTACCTAATACAGGGATAACCTTATAGTGTGGTACGGATCTTACTTGTTGAACAACAGTCAATATACTTTGCCTGTTGTCTTTCCATTCCATAATTTTTGCCAGATAGGATTTTCACTGAATATTGAAATTATCATAGAATTATAGAATGATTTGGGTTGGAAGGGACCTTAAATCTAGTTCCAACCCCCCTGCCATGGGCAGGGACACCTTCCACTAGACTAGGTTGCTCAAAGCCCCATCCAACCTGGCCTTGAACACTTCCAGGGATGGGGCATCCACAACTTCTCCGGGCAACCTGTTCCAGTGCCTCATCACCCACATAGTGAAGAATTTCTTCCTTGTATCTAATCTAAATCTACCCTCTTTCAGTTTAAAGCCATTATCCCTTGTCCTATCACTACATGTCCTTGTAAAAAGTCCCTCTCCAGCTTTCTTGTAGGCCCCCTTCAGGTACTGGAAGGCTGCTATAAGGTCTCCCTGGAGCTGTATCTTTTCCAGGCTGAACAGCCCCAATTCTCTCAGCCTTTCTTTATAGGAGAGGTACTCTAGCCCTCTGATTACCTCTGAGGCCCTCCTCTAGACTCGCTTCAACACGTCCATGTCCTTCTTATGTTGGGGGCCCTGGAGGTGAACGTGGTACTTCAGGTGGGGTCTCATGGGAGTGGAGTAGAGGGGAAGAATCACCTCCCTTGGCCTGCTGGTCACACTTTTTTTGATGCAGCCCAGGATACGGTTGGCCTTCTGGGCTGCAGGTGCACATTGCTGGGTCATGTTGAGCTTCTCATCAACCAAAACCCCCAAGTCCTTCTCCTCAGGGCTGCTCTCAATCCATTCTCTGCGCAGCCTGTATTTGTGCTTGGGATTGCCCCAAGCCAGGTGCAGGACCTTGCACTTGGCCTTGTTGAACTTCATGAGGTTCGCTTGGGCCCACCTCGGGGTTTAAATTCCGCGGGTTTAAATTCTAGATTCTTTCATTTGAAGCACTTTTTTGTAAATTACTAATTAAAACTCTATGTCTTTTTCTGAAGACTTAATTATGTCAACAGAATATGTTAGGTTTTACTTATTAACAGATAACGGGATATTGTTCTGGGGCTGAGGTTACACAGAAGCATTGACTACATTAATGTTTCTTTTTCATGTTAAAGATATCTTAATTTATTCATATGCTCCTCTCACTTTATAGTTTCAATATTGCAAACTTAACTAAACCAATTTTGGTTTGGATTTAAAGCTATAATAGATAAATACAAGAAAATAAGTCGTCTTCCACAAAATGCTTCCTAGAAAGCAAATGACAGAGCTGAGAAATGAAATTTAAGCCACAAAATAGTATCTAAATGAGAATTATTTTCCTGGGGCTATTGACTGAATATGAATGTCACTTTAACATTACCAATTTTTTCTTGTGAACATTTTTTGCAGATTTCTTGAGATCGTGTTTGAATCAAATTTACTTTTGGATTGCTTGTGTACATGGTTTATCTTTTTCTAAGGCATTTTTTTAACATTCTGCTACAGCTTGGAGGATAGATCTAAGGAAAAAAAGGTTTCAATGCTGAGAATGTGAAAAACAAATGTTAATCACCAGTTTTAAAGATTTGACGATCTTATTCTTTACAAATTGTTAGACAAGGAAAGAGAATCTGGATACAGAAGTATAAATGGTATTGTGAGTTTACTAAGCATGATATTCAAGTGTGCGTGTACATAGTTTGTTACAGCTAATGGGAGATAATCAGGTTCATCCGTCCAAATCAGTGTATCTGGATCCTTTGGTGCTCACACATACATTTTGTAGATGAAAACGCTGTTACCAGTGTAGTATGCTTGCATACATTGTAGTCACAGTTTCAGTGTTGCATATTTTGAAGTAATGAAGCAGCAGGAGGTTTGTAATGGTGCCTGTGTGCAGTGGGAATCCAGTCTCTGATGTTTGGGAAGATGGTCACTTAAGCATTTAGTCTTTACTTCATGAAAGCTCTGGACATGTAGTGTTCGGTGGATGCCAGCTCTGACCTCAGGCATTTAAAAATGTGCAGTGTGGATTCTTTAGGTCCTTGTCTATGAAGCAAGCAGTGATATGTTGCTGAGTTCGGAAAATAAACCGTCAAGTAACATAGTAGTATCATCTCAGCATGGCTGAAGCAGTTTTGAACGGCCCGGTCTGAGGGGTACAGCCTAGCACTGAAAATGGGAGGGAGTTAGGTTGTGTGGTTTTGCGTCGATTTTTAAATAGAAATCCTACTGTGTTGTAAAGGTTTTATATTTGACTGGTTACTAAAAACTGTGGTTGTATTAATATGTATCTTGAGTTCTGGTTATTAATTTGCTACCTAATTTGAGTTCATGCAGAACTTTGCAAAAGGGAACAGAAGTAAGGGACATCCTGGCAGACAACTGCCAGCAGCATCTTTAGTTGAACTTTTATTTTCCCACAAAACAGTTGAGAAATTGAAGCTGAAAGATTTTCAGGTTTCAGGAAACATAAGAATTTCTGCAGAAACTGTAAAAGGAACTGGATAAGCAGTAGAATTCAAAACCTATAACAAGTTTAAGAAAATGGAAAAGGGAGCAATATAAGATAATTTATGCCCCGGTATGGTTTAATATATTCAACTGAATTTGATACTATCTTCACAAGAACTAATGCATTTTCTATTAAAATCATTCAGAATTCTTTTATTGAAGCTGATTATTTTACTTTCAACTCTCTGCTTATTAAAGCTGAGGAACAGTTTCCCTGAAGACATTTGCATCTATTAGCAAAGGAAATATATGTACTACTAGAAATACTTAACCTAGGACAAATTGGTGACAGCAGGATATTGAGCAATTAAGTCTGTGTTCTCAGAGAGAATGTAAGGGAAAACCCAGATAAATGTAACAGATGCTTAGGTTGTCTAATTGAGCTGCTTAAACATTTTGTTTTCTGACTAAAATATATACGTGTATAAAAACTTTTGGGATTTGACTCTGAATGCTTTTTGGCTGTAGAATGATTTTTGAAGAAAATTCAGAGCTTTCTGTGGAAAGTATGAGAAACAGTGTTCAGTTTTTCTACATGAAATTTGCTATTTTCAGCAATGTATTACCCTAGTGAATAGATGGGAAGGATCAGGCACCAGGTACACTGACAGTCTAATGACAGACTATAGACCAACTAGAAAAAAAGGTGACTCCAAACATTTACACTTAATTTCTGCTCTTTCTTAAACTAGTGTCATAATTCTCTCACTTTGCTTCAGTGTCCTCCGTTTTTAGTGTGATCAGTCTCAATTTTTTAAATGTAGTTTTCAGTACTGACCTTTGTTTTGTGATGGTTAATTTTTGTATATATTTTGAACATTTTTTTCTGTCAACTAATACTGCACACATAGTTATATTTTAGATTGTTTACTCATAGGAAAAAATATAATTTTGTAATAATTATTTTGAAATAATAGAATTTTGAAATTTTGAAATAATATGATTTCCAAATAGAACACCTCTTATCTTAAGCTTTGCATCTCATAAAACTTAGCTAAAGTTTAGGTGACCTCACTGATGAAAAAAAAAATTTTTAAGTTTATTTAATTATTGTGATTATTAAATCACAATTGTAGGTGATCCGTGTTTTCCATCTTGATTCCATAATTTGGAATTGCTAGGTACATATCTGTAATAATAATCTGTGTGCTAGTGTCTGCTACTTAAGCAGATATAGCAGACTAACAGAAGCCAATAGCCATTTTAATCATTTAGAGTATATATGTGCAACACACAATTTCCAGAGTGTGTGTATGTATGTATGTATATATGTACATAGAGTTCAACCGTAGTTAATGATGCTGATTCAGTGATTTAGTTGAAGGTAAGTGAGAACAAATTGATTTTACCCATTCCTCATATAACACAATTTTTTGTTTTTTAATTTGTTGTCTATTTTTACTTTTTTCTTTTTTCCCCCTCCCATTCCACTGACTGGTTATGGTCTTCACGTGCTTAAGTGATGAAGACAGTGATACATTTCAGACTCTTTTTCTAAGCTTTTCTTCAAATCTGAAAAGTAAATAATATTCTGCAGTGCAATACTGTTTGAGACCGTTTGGCCTCCAATGTTACAAAAATAGGTGGGTTTTTCCCCCCAGAATTCCTGTGTTTTTAATTTAACAGCATTATTAAATCTCATGCATCGTCATGTTGAAGAAACTGGTAATCTGGAAAATGCAGACTAATTAATATCATGCTGCCGAATACTGAGTATTTTTATATAATAACTGTCAGAGGTAGGAATCTTACAGCAGACTGACACACATAAAGCAGATTGTTCCCACTGTTGAAAACAGAATTGAAGTGATAGCAAACTACAGAAGTATCTGCATTTCAGCAGAAGATTAGATACTTTAATGTTATTAGTGTACATTTGTTCTGTCTGCTAATTAAAAAAAAAAACCAAAACCCCAAAACAAACTCATCTATTGCATGGCTGTTCCCTGGAAGCTGATAATGATTGGCTAATTAAGCAGTGATTGGAGGGACAGGCTTTGGCTAAATTCTCTAGTGTAGTAATTACTAATTTATAGCATTTCCTTCCTCAGAAAATTAAATCTGACCCTGGTTTTATTTTATTCTCAGTTTGGAAATATGAACATTGTGAAACTTGATCTTGTCAGTTTGGCTGTAAGAATAAAAGAGGGTGATCTTTCAAATTAAATGGGACTTGCTTATAAAACAGTACATTATGTACTATTTTATACTTCTTGATATCTCTTAAAACTAAATATTAAAGATATTTCCATAAAGGAATTTCTCATATGGTGTGATAATTTCCACAGCTGTCACTGATCACTGTTGCGGTGCTCAGTAACGGTCAAAAGAAGGCGGAGTTTGACAGCTGTTTTGTAAATGATTTGAACGGTCTCTGCCCTAATGTTATCTTAAGCATTACTGTTGGTGGTATCAAATAGTACCCTTGTTTTCCCTCTAGAGAAAGGTATAGGTCACTAGATTGGTGTTGAGCTCCCACTCCTCTCCAGAGAGGTGACTCTCTCAGCATAAGCTTGAAATATATTATAGGATGGTAGCACTGATGAGTTATTCTATAGGCAATTAAGAGAAATCTCTGGACTGGTAGCCCTTGTCCTTATGGGAGATTTCAACTTCCCAGACATCAACTGGGAAACCATACTGCTGTGACAAGCAAGTCTGAAGTTTGTGGAAGATAATTTCTTGTCACAAGTACTCAGTGAGCCAACTAGGAAAGATGCCCTCCTAGTCTTGTTATTTGTGAATAGAGAAGGACTCGTGGGAGATGTAATGGTAGGTGGCTGTCTCGGCCACAGTGATCATGAGATGGTTGAGTTTAAGGTTTTTGGTGTAATGAGAAAA
>NW_009200990.1:33619-40871 GCF_000690835.1 Fulmarus glacialis | reverse complement strand
TTCCACATCGAACAGCCGTGCCTGACGATGCCTTTCAAATGGCAGAACTGGCTTTCAAGTAGAAAGCATAGCAAAGCACCATGTTTGTCCTCTGAAGCCCTGAGTAAGTCCTGCAGAGGGACACCCTATGCAGTTTTCGAAAGACAGACCACTTCCCAGTGGCACTACCCAGTGGGTGAAAAACTGCAAGGCGATGCTGCCAGTGGAACTCAGTGGTGAGGGTAAAGGGCTTGATTCCTATGCAGGAGGCAGAAGAGGAAGCCCTTGACTCAGGGTCACCCATGTCACTGGCAGCTGGTCCCTGAGCACTTTTCCCCCCCATAGAATCACAGAATGGTTAGGTTGGAAGAAACCAAAGATCATCCAGTCCTACCCCCTTCCTGTAGGCAGGGACATTTTTCACTACATCAGATTGCTCAAAGCCCCATCCAACCTGACCTTGAACACTTCCAATGATGGGGTATCCACAACTGCTGTGGGCAACCTGTTCCAGTGTCTCTCCACCCCCAGCATAAAAAATTTCTTCCTTATATCTAATCTAAATTTACCCTCTTTTAGTTTAAAACCGTTGCCCCTTGTCCTGTCACTATCGGTCCTGGTAACAAGTCTCTCTCAATCTTTCTTATAAGCCCCCTTTATATATTGAAAGGCTACAATAAGGTTTCCCAGAGCCTTTTCTTCTCCAGTCTGAACAACCCCAACTCACTCAGCCTTTCTTCATGGCAGAGGTGTTCCAGCCCTCTGATTATTTTTGTGGTCCTCCTCTGGACGTGTTCTAACAGGTCCATATCTTTCTTTTACTGGGGGACACAGAGCTGGACACAGTACTCCAGGTGGGGTGTCATGAGAGCAAAGTAGATGGGGAGAAGCACCTCCCCTGATCTGCTGGTTTTGCTTCTTTTTAGGCAGCCCAGGTTACAATTGGCTTTCTGGGCTGCAAGCGCACATTGCTGGCTCATATCTAATTTTTTATCTGCCAATATCCCCAAGTCCTTCTCTGCAGGGCTGCTCTCAATCCATCCATCCCCCAGTCTGTATTGATAGTGGGGATTGCCCCCAGGTGCAGGACCTTTCACTTGGCCTTGTTGAACTTCACAAGGTTCACATTGGCCCACTCCTCAAGCCTTTCATGGTCCCTCTGGATGGCATCTCTTCCCTCTAGCCTGTCAACTGCACCACTCAGCTTGCTGTCATCCACAAACTTGCTAAGAGCACACTCATCTCACTATCAATGCCATTAATAAATATATTGATCAGTACCAGTCCCAGTGCAGACCCCTGAGGGACCCCACCTGTTATTGATCTTCATTTGGACATTGAGCCATTGACTGTAACTCTTTGGATGTGGCCATCCAGCCAATTCCTTAACTATTGAATAGTCCATCCATTAAACCCATATCTCTCCAATGTAGAGAGAAGAATGTTATATGGGACCATGTCAAAGGTTCTACGGAAATCCAGCTAGATGACATCAGTTACTCTTCCATTGTCCACTGATGCAGTCACTCTACTGTAGAAGGCCACTACATTAGTCAGGCATGATTTGCCCTTGTGAAGGCATATTGTCTGTCTCTAATGACCTGCCTGTCTTCCATATGCTTTGAGATATTTTCCAGGAGGATCTGTTCCATGATCTTACTGGACACTGAGGTGAGACTGACTGACTGGTAATTCCCAGGGTCCTTCTTATTAGCCTTTTTAAAAATGGATGTGATATTCCCTTTTCTTCTGTCACTGGGGACGTCACCTGACTGTCATGACTTTACAAGCATAATGGAGACTTGCTTAGCAGCTACATCTGCCAGTTCCCTCAGGATCCTGGAATGCATCTCATTGGGTCCCACAGACTTCTGTATGTTCAGATTCCTCATATGGTCTCAAATCTGATCTTCTCCTGTGATGGGAGGGACTTTGATCCCCCAGTCCCTCTTGAGGTTCGGGGACTTGAGAGATGTGTTGCATCCCCAACATGCAACACATCCCTTTTATTCAAACTCAGGCCCATCAAGGACCTGTTAATTGTCACAGCCAGCTCCCTTTTTAGCCTGTATTTTGGGTATCAACATGAAGGCAGAGCAGAGTCCACCCCATCACTTTTAAAACCAGACTGGGTCCTTTAGACATATATGCTTTTGTTCCTATTTGTGCTGGCATGCAGAAGGACAACAAATACATACAAAATAAGTACACCTGCACGTGACCTGTGTTCATGAAATTTTATCAAATGAAGTTGCAGTGGTCAATGACAGCCTGCCAGATGATTTGGCAGTATGTGTGGCTTAGTACTAAGCAGAAACAGGGCTCAGAATAGACAGGACACATATACTAGTATTCTGGCCCATTCAGGTTGTCCAGCTTTTTGTTAACTGTAAAATGGCAAAAAATAATCTATCTAATAACCTTTTTTGCTGTATTCAGCTATCCTTAAATTGTTCTGTATGGGTAAGACTTTAGGAGGATATATTTGGATTATCATTCTGGTGCTGTATGATTCACCTGAGTACATTTGTTTATTCTTGTTATTGCTCAAAAGAACAGAGAAGTGTTTCCAAGTAAGAGTCATCACTCTAAAGAGACAAACCACACTTTTGTGGCATTCGTAGTAGCCATATTCCCATTTCACTCTATGATATTGAATTCTTTTGCATTTTGGATGTGAAAAACTTTTTTTAAGATTAAGAATTCTTTTTTATCTAAACTTGGATTTTTTTTTTTTTATTATTTTAAATGTAGTGCAAGAGAAAGAGAACTAAACCTTTCCAACGATCAGTTCCCTTCTGTGCAGTTCCAGCATTATTAAAACAATGATTTCTCTCCTGGTTCTCTTCAGGGTTGATATGTAGCTGCTAGGGAAAAACTGTTTAAGATATTACGGTGTTAAATTTTCTTTTTTTAAAACGTGTGCACAAAGACTGTATAAAACAGTTAACCCTTTCAAACCTTTACTGATTTTTGATGACAACATTTTTCAATATGTGTGTCTTGGGCATAGCTCCTGTCCAATTAAACTCAGGGTGGGTGGTCAGCTAGAAAAGCACACAACTCAGCTTAGGTTCTTCATTGCAGAATAGTTACAGTTAAATTTCAATGTAGTTCTCCCATCCTGGGCAGCATGGATGAGGTGACTGCTCAAGGTATACCAGTCAAACTTCTAATAATTGTTGGAAATCCTTGTTTAAATATAGCACCTGTGAATTGCCTGCAGGTGTTAGGCACGTTTTACAAATTAGCTGCAGTAGAATTAAAGCTGATGCATCAATAGCTGCCAGTAGCTTACTCTTAAGAGATAAAAGAAGAGTAGGAGGATTCCATGAAGCATTTTAAAACACAGATGCTGCATTTCAAACAAAATTTTGTTCATCTTCTCCCTTCCTTCTTTGAGATCTTAAATAGACGAAAGTTGATTGATGGCTTTGGGGGCTGGATCTAGCCTGAAAGGTACTTTAAGTTGGTGTGTAGGAATACTCTCCAGGATTCAGCCTGACTACACTGGGATGTTGAGTCCTGTGTGAGACACATTGTCAAGGGTGCAGACTCAAATCTGAACTTGGCAAGCTTTATTGAGACACCTGTTGTGCTGAATAAACATGATCTTACTGGTCTCCTCCAAATGTCTGGGACTGAGCATGCTGAATGGGAAATTCAAATTGTAACTGCTGAGCAATGGTAATTCATGACTAAGGAATGATCTGGCATGGAGGCCAAGAAGGCCTATCTGCAGAAGAGGTTAAACTGGCTGATTAGGTAAGAGATGCTGCAGTGTTGTCTTGTAACTGTTGTGGAATGTGAGTGCTCAGGGGCCACTTTTGGTAAATAGAGCTGGTGCTGGGGTATGAACCAAACGTCAGGCTAGGGAACCTGATGCCAATGCTCACATGACAGGTGCTGGTGTAAGTGTGTATTAGGAATCAGCTTGTGTTGCATCTTTGCAGACTGCTTGCAGAGCCACTTGTGGTGGTATGATGCATCTGTCCAATGCATTGTTCATTAAATCTTTCTATGTATAAGTACAAATGTGTGTTTAATTTGCCTCAAGGGGTAGAATAAGAATTCCCCAGCAGTTTGGTGGCAGAAGTAGGGCTGCTGCACACTGGCAGAAGCAGCCAGACTGGAACTGGAAGGGTAACCCAAATCTGTGCCACCACAAGAGGTGAGAGATCCTAATTTCAAAATCTTGACACTTGTGTGTGGTCTTTTCCCCTATTGTGATTCCTGGCTGGTTGTCACAGCAGCAGAAAGTAAATCCTATGTTATTTTAGTTTGTGCTTATAATATAAAGATTGGGGGAAAATTAAGGGATGTATGTTTGAAAAGGCCTTTGTTTAGCCGAATGAGTGTAGGCTATGTTTGATCTGCTGAAAGCTCAGATTGAGCTCTGGAGTCATCTCCATGGATGACGACGATTCGTCTCTTGTGTGGGCCCAGGTTTTGAGGGGATAAAGTCGAAGCTCTGTCTTCTTGGGACACCTGAACCTTTCCTTCTATCACTTTGCTGTATACTGGCCTTAGCTTCATGCTCCCTCAGTGTTGTAAAGATCCAAATGAGAGTAGGCTCGGAAAGATCTTTGCTTTGAGGTGATCAAGTCAAAGGCCTGTCTTCCCAGCGGTGCCTGAATTTCTCTTTCTATCCCTTTGCCATGAATAGTCCTTAGCTTTGTTCTTCCTTGCTGAGAAAAGTTGAAAATGAATTGGGAAAATGGGTCAAGATTCCTCCTGTGTCTAGATCCTAAAAGTTCGTTAGGTTTCCGTGTGCCACAGTTGTGGCTCACGACTGGAAAAAAATGGGGGGCCGGCAATGGGTCCAACTTGCCCACCAGTGGAATGGTTGTAATTGTGCCAAGCCAGAACTGCAATTTCTGGATGAGGGAACCCTTGACCTGGCTAAATTAACTTACTTTGGTAATAATAAACTAAAAAAAATACATGCTTGATTTTCATTGGACAAGGAGGCAAACCAAGACTGCCAGAAATCTATTATAGCTAGCTTGAAGCATAATAATACAAAAATGGAAGTACAAATGGAAAAGACTAGGCAAAAATGAAAGTAAGAATCCTTCTAAAACTTCAGCTGCAGCATTTAGATCTCTGTACCTAAGCTTAGTACCTAGTGCTACGGCACCTAGTCCTACCCTTGTATCCCCCAATCCTCCTGTGATGCTGGACACATCACGTAATACCCCAGATGGTGCAGAGTTACAGGAAGAACCAGATTTGGAGAATTATAATCTGAAGACTTTAGAGGAAGCTGTTAATCACAAGGAACCCGAACAATACAAAATACTTAAGAGAGAAATAATGGAGGGAACTGGGAGACTAAGGGTTATACCCATACACCCTGATTTAGATTTTGTTTACCTTCACCCAACAGGGGCAGCAGTACTCTTAGACCAGACTTCCCCATGGATACTGTGAATCCCCTCCTATTTTCTCAATCTAGTATGATATTGTATTGAGCTATCCATTATTGTCAAACTAGTGTCTTCTCAGGTCTGAGTCTTGTTTCCTGTACCAACTGATGTGCCATGCCATGCCATGACCTGAGACCTGGAGATTGCGTCCTTGTAAAGGACTTAAAATGAAAACACACTGTCACCATGCTCGGCTGGTCCCTGACAAATGCTTCTAAACACGGCCACGATGATGAAGGTTGCAGAAAAGAGGTCCAGGATCCAGGCAGGGGTAGCAAGAGAACAGAAGGTCTGTGCTGGTACTTGGGGGATCCATGAATGTGCATGTGCTTATGAATCTAGAGAGTAGTGTGCGTGTGTGCTTTTACTAATTCAACTTACGTCCCCACTAGAAGAAGAGGAGAAAGGGAACTTGGAAGTCTGTGTTTTATCCTATAAGTAGGTGCTATTGACAACAATACCGTGTCTGTGGCAGCCTGTGTGACCGGCCATGGCAGTGTCCTATCTCTGTGTGAGTCTCTAGGATACGTGCTCAGCTTTGCTACTGGTTGAGCCTGCAAATAGGAAAGTGGCAGCCATGTCCCTCAGCCTGGGCAGGGACCCTAGTCCCTGGTTCCCAGGCTGGGCTCCAGCAGCAAGGGTCCTGGCTGAGGCTGCTGGAGGAGGCAGCCACACTCCTAATGTCCTTTAGTGGTTTTGTAGCCAGCAGGATCTGGTCAAGTTGTGAGTATTCCTGAGACTATGCACATATAATCCTGATGTGATAGGGGACTGATTCTTTACTAATGAGCCTACAGTGACAAATTTGTAACCAACCACCTAGAGCTTAAGTTAGGCACCCAAACGCGATCTGTATTAGTAAATCCTTGGGTTAATTGGAACAATTGGATTGAAGTAGTGGATTGGGAAGTAGTGAATGAATTCCTTATTTTGCTTTGCTTGTGTGTGCATCTTTTGCTTTACCTATTAAACTGTCTCTATCTCAACCATGACTTTTTGCATTTTTACCTTTCCGACTCTCTCTCCCATCCCACCGTGGGGGGAGCAAGCGAGTGGCTGTGTGGTGCTTAGCTGCCCACTGGGGTTAAACCACGATAGGCAGAAAGCCTCTTTTCTCTCCTCCCTGCTACCTCTGCCCTGTGGCAAGCAGCTGAACATGCCTGGCACCAGGACAGTACCTCTTCCATCCTCTGCCTTCTCCGGGCCCGGAGATGTTCAGGGGAGAGGCAGTGAGCCACCCCTCCACAGTGGTGAGAGAGCAGGAGATGTGGGTGCTTGAGCTTTAGATGCAGCCAGGCTGTAATCTATGCCTGCCTGTGGTGGTGGGAGAATGCCCTGGGCTGGTCCCACGTGTCACACCCCATCTGGCAGCCCCACACCACAAGGTGCAGGGTGGGCTGCCTGTGGCACTGACGGAGAGGCTGCTTCACCAGGTAGCCTCTACCTGGCCAAGGGTTGCATGGTCATGTCCCCCACGATGTCTTGCTGGGCCACACCATGCTCGGGAGAGAGCAGGACATGGGCCACTGAGGGGGTGCATGGGGACAGGTGAGTCCCCCTTAGGGCACTGCCTCATCCAGGCAGAAAGAGGTGATTAAGGCAGGCTGTTCGAGGCTGTCTGCTTGCCTCCCTCTCCGAGAAAGAGATCTTCATCCATCATCGGTGCTGGGCAGAGCAACTCAGATAAGGACAGAGAAGCTTGGGAAAAAAACAGAAGAGAGCTGATGGCCTGCTGATGTTTTTCTTTTGCTGCATAACCATAACCTCCATAGCAGGACAGGACAAATGTTGATGCAGGAGGCCAAGCCCCGTGTAGCCAGGTGCCCTGATTAAAGCGCTGTGTA
>NW_009200990.1:0-33588 GCF_000690835.1 Fulmarus glacialis | reverse complement strand
GCCCGCTTTCCCTGATTTGAGTGCTATGGGGCCTAGCCTTTTCTAGCATGACAACACTCACTGCTGCAGCACCGGTGAGGGGGAAAAGCTCAACACCCCCAGCTCCCCCTAGCCTACTGCAGCATGTGGAGAGCATGGCCATGGCACTTGACAACCTCTGTCCCATAAGCCTGGATGGCTGGGAGGAGGCCAGCTGCATGGTATCATGCCCCCAGCAATTCTGCATCTTGTGGTTGACTGAGAGAAAGCCCAAGTGCTCTCTCTGCAAGAGGAGGGAGACCTCATCCTGCACTGGTGAGGCTGGACGATGGCTTTGAAAAGCATGTCTTCAGACCATCTGTGGAGTCATCAGTCATCTTCCACCAAGCGGGGGGAGATTCTGGCCACACAGCCGCCCACAGATGCCATCGCTCTGCAGCATCCCGGCCACCAACTGTGGGACTGGTGCTAGGGGATCCAGTGGGCAGCTTCCAACCCTACATCTGGGCATCCCTTTTACATGTATACCCAGCTCTCCTCCAGAATCTGCTGCCTTGGCTGTGCAGGAAGCTGAGGCAGCTGTCTCGGGCTGAGCGTCCAGAGTCAGTCATGGTGGAGTACACCATCACATCCATACTGCACGCCTTTGGGCTGGACAAAAATTTGCTGTCCAGCTGCTGCAGGACTCCCTCTGAAGCTGCAGAGCAATGTTCATGCACCAACTCATCCATGTTCCCATGTGATGGTGCAGGGGGGAGTCCCACCGTGTGCTGGGCCAGTGGGACACCTGTGCTGCCGAGGGGTGGGAGGGCAGCCCCGCAGCTGCCCTCGGCCCCACTGCCTCCGAATGGGGGTCTCCTGCTCCCAGCCCAGCTCTGTCCAGCAGCCCTGCTGGATCCAACGGAGATAAGCTGTCCTATGTGGGGGTCCCGGCAGCCCCCTCTCCACCCCTGCTCCCACGTGCAGGGCAAGAGAAGAACCCCAGGAGGACCCACAGAAGGTTGTGCCAGGGCCCTCCACTCAGCCAGGGCAAAGGACGGTCCTGTATCCTGAAAACCAGCTTACTGGGTGGACCAGTGTGACTGAGGGGTGTAGTGCCAGCAGCTGGAGCAGGACTATGGGTTACAGCCCATGTGCCCGCTGCCAGCTGCTGGAGAGGGTGAGTATCTGTATCTTCCCCAAAACTGCTGTGTATGAGGGGGTGTGTGTGTGCGTGTAATTCATTGACAATCTTCAAGCTGGACCAGCTGGCAAGTAGGGGGACCTCAGGTTCGGCCTGGAGTATCCGGCGGGCGGAGGGTCCGTGCTTGTATTTGGGAGGATCTGCGAGTGTGTGGTGCCTGTGGGATGAGTCAGCCCATGAGGAGGAGGGGACTTGGCTGTCTGTGCTTGTGTTTATGAGTCTCATATGTGGGTGCTGTTGAAGGCAGCACCTTGTCTGTGGCAGTGCGTGTGACCAGCAGTGTCAATGTCCTCTGTGTGTTTCTCTGGGATACATGCTCAGCTTCACTACTGGTTAAGCCTGCAAATGGGAAAGTGGCAGCCATGTCCCTCAGCCTGGGCAAAAGCCCAGGTCCCTAGAGCACTGGGCTGGGCTCCAGCAGATGCTCCTAACATCCCTTAGCAGTCTGCTTTTCCTAGAGATATGCAGCCTGTTCTCTTTTGGCTGCACACTATCTCCAAAGGAGCCCAAGGAGTGTCTGAGGTGAAATAAAGAAGTCTTTCTGTAGTTAGGTGCGAACTACTTAGGGAAGATATCTCCAAGCTTCTGCCTGAGCAGTAACAGCCTGGCAGCTCCAGTACGTGTACTCCACTGCTGCTCTCTTTAGCAATTGGCTCTCCATCAGCTGGGCCCTGAGAGAGTCAAAAGATCACAAGCTGTAAAGAGGGAGGATCTGAGAAGACTGTGTCCTAAAATGAAGCAGTTTTTAATGAAATTGCTCTGTTAGTCAAGCAGGCAGTTCCAGTACCTCTTCCTGATGTGGTTGGAATGAATTTTGGTGAGGTTAGCCAATGCATTTATCATCAGAACCTCAGCTCTGATCATGGGTGGGATTAAATGCAGTCAGTCTAGAGCTGTGATGGACAAAAACCAGCGTACTCAGAAATGCAGAGGGCCTGAATTTACTTGTTTTCCTGTAGCTGCTGCAGGAGAGGAACATGACTGCCTGCCTACTCCCAGACAATATGAGAGAATGATCACGGCTTCCTGACGGGCAGAAGACCCACGGCCACTCCTGGCTGCTGCTCCGTCTTCCCTTTCTCTGTACAGCCAAGTGATACCATGTGGCCACTCTGATGAAAGTAATCTGTTTATCTGCTGATTTATGCTGTATGCAGACAGGCATTTGTACAAAGAAGAACATCAGAAATCTAAGATAGGCTGGAAAGCAGTTTTCAGGCCATGGAGGACCATGCAGAATTCAGCCAAGTCTGACAGTATGCAGAAATTTTCTGGATCTGAGAATGGTGTCACCTTCCTGAAACATCTGTGAAGTGCTTCTCCTCCACAGTTTTCTTCTTTGATTAGCCCTTTCTCTGTGTCAGCTTTATTCTATTTTTATTGGATAGAGTACAACTCGTAGCTTAAATAACTTGTCAGATTAACAGAAGCAGAATATTTCTCTCTCTCAAAACAGGAATGAAAGTACGGAAAATAAATGTCAGCACTTTTAAATTGGACTATACTAGATTGTGGATTTCATGGGGGTTTCAGTTTAACTAAAGTATTTTTAAAATTCTGCCCTCCTTCTAGTACTCTGCTTGGCCCCCTTGCTGTAGAAGGGACCAGTAGAAAAAAAACAATGTTTTTTCATGCCTGCCTGTTCCTAAATGTCAGTGTGAATAGGCTTACGTGTGTTCTTATTTCTCGGTAGGCACTTTATTTCCAGACCTTTTAAGAGGGCAGTTAGTCAGATTTGTCTGCTGTCACACAAAGTGGAGGGGAGGAGCTGAGTGTTACTTCTGTAGTGTTATAAAGAAGTGCAGCACTCACCCACATTTGTAATTAACAGCACAAACAGACACACATGCTCCGTCTGGCTCCTCTCACTTTGTGTTGGCTTCCTTGTTCACTTACATCCGGTGATCACTTAGCTACTGTTAAGGAATGGGAAAGATTTCCATGTGACCCTCTATGGTGATTCCCATGCGTGCTCCCTCCCAGACACTGCATTGCTGCTCCACCACAAACACCTCTTTCTTTGCAAGAAAGCAACCCTAAGGCCAGGCACATCCAGAAATTACTCTGATGTTTTTACAGTTCAAGTCTGAAGGTGGCTTATTAAACAACAAATTATCAGTAAGAAATCCAAGTAGTAAAGGTAGAAATTCAAAAGCTGTCTCTTCCTAGTATATCTTAAAAACAATCAAAAAACCCTCCCCAAAGCAACTTCCCTAAACTTAGGGTAGACCCAGAGCTTTGTGGGTTTTGCAAGCAGGGAAGCTCACCAACGGAAGCTGACTTTTACAAAGCCAAGCTGACTTGCACTTAAGCAAGATCTGTGATTCTAGATGAGATTCCCTCTCTTTTCAGTGGTCATTAACCCTCCCTTCCCAGAAGCATTATTACTTGTCTGCCTGGTGCATTTCATTCATTGAGGGATAACGCAATCTGTAGCAGGTTTTCCAAGCACTTTCCCAGCACACTGACTCATGGGATATCTCTCAATGTCAAGTCTGTAGGTAATCATACTGAAGTCTGGCTGGGCTGCAGAGCTCTATCATGGCAAGCAAAGTCACTGAAGCTTTTGTAAGTACTGCAGTGTCCCCATTTGTGTGTGTGCACCAGAAGATGATTATGCAATAACTCTGGCAAGACTGGGAACCTGTTGGAGAATTATCCTTTGTGTTCAAAATCAAGGTCATATTATTGCAGTAAGGCCAGGCAAAAGCATGGTCTGATACAAAGGATCTGCAAATTGCCATATTCTTTTTTTTTTGGCTGTTTGTCTGTTTCAACTGCCTGTTTAGCAAATCTGAGTGACACCCCTGCAGGCTGAAACCATGTTGCAGGATTTTGGGATAACAAGCCTCCTGCTTGTACACTAAACAGAAGACAACCGATAACATCTGTTGATGCAGCCTGACAGCTTCTCCTCACTAGGGTAGAAATGTTCCTGTCATGCCTTGCCACTGTGAAGTGCAGAGCCAGCTGCTTCCATGTTTAACTGCAATCGTGTCAAATAGGGTGCTGGGCATGACACTGGGCCCAGGGCAATTATGGTAACTGCAAACTAGCACTCCTGCCTAGGGCAGGGGCTACCAGCCATGCACACACACTTCAAGAATATTTCCTTTAGTCCTTCTGCCAGCAGTGACTGTTTGTGGCTGTATTCCTGTGTCCTCTGCAGAACTGGACCTACTTGTCTGCCCATCCATCAACACGTTGCCATTCAGCACTTTTTTCTCCCATTTCTGGTGTATACAAGAAGAATGGCGGTGTTTGCAAGAAGAATGGAGGAATGAGGAACAATCACTGTGTCAGTGATACATTAGCAAAAAGGATCTAGGTATGTCAAAGCTCTGTTCTTCTTGTTTCTACAGGTCAGAGAGCGTGAGAGAGCCATGGAACTGGCTCCCATAATCCCAGCTGCTAGTGTCTGTAACAATTAAGGCTGTCTTTGGAGCCTTTCCCCTGAAAGAGTTCTCCTGATCCCTGAGATGAGTCTGATGAAAAAACAGGGCAGGGAGGAACTGTGAAAATCACATGGCCCATTTCCCACCTTGAGCATCCTGGATCTTCATTCTACTTCGTCTAATTGTGGGGTCACGGATGAAAAGTCTAAGCTAAATGACCCCCATGTGGCAGCAAGAAAATCGTCAATATTTGTGTTCTTCTTTCAACTTTGCTCTTCTCTTAGCTTTTATTCTACCTTCCACATCTCGTTTGATTGCATTTTTCTATTACCTATGTTGATACCATTCCCTTCTTCCAATTTCCTGATGCAAAGCCCTCAGCAATATTTGGTTGTTTCCTTTTTCGTATTTCAGTCCCATATCACAAGGTTATGCTATTTCACTGTTTAAAGTGATATATGCTTTATATTTATTGGCAGAACCGCTATGGTTGCTGCTGTTGTTTTATCAATTTGTGCAGATCTATTCCCTCTGCTTTTCATGACACTGCCATTTTTTTTCAGTGTATTTTCTTCCCATAATTAAATCAAGCAAACTGAATATAATCTTTTGTTGGGATGTCCACACTATATGGTGTGGACTACCCATCCAAGGAAAACGGTTCTTTAAAATGAATTCTGCTTATTGACTTGCTCATGTAACACTTTAACCCTGGTGAAATCCGTAAAACCTTTTTTCTTCTCCATCTTTCCCTCGTAAACTCTTTTTCTGGTGCTAGGAAAACAGTTCATGCTAGACTTAGGTTTAAATTAATCTCTTGCACAGCAAGGAAGAAAGATTATCCCCTCTGAAAATGACATCAGAAATCTGAAAGACACAAGTGCACATTCTCTCATTTCCTACATGCTTTGCTTTAGTCACTACTTCTTTCTGTTTGCTTGGTGTTACAGCATCATTTCATCCGTCCTTGTTCTCTGCCTATTTCTCAGCAAGCAGATGACTAAGAGGGTAATTTTTTTAGTTTAGCATCTTATTTGCTTTTTAAACACCTTGAGGAAAGTTTTTTTTCTTCCCATTCTTCTGTCCTTTGTGTCTGCAATCTCAGGTCTCTAGATACACTGACCATGACTCAGATTAATGTCAGAGTCCTATACAATCTGACCAGGTTCTTTTAAATAGTCCACACATGGAGGGTATAATGTTTAATATCAAATCTACTCATTTGAAGATAGTTGGCGTTACACAGGATTTTTCATTTAGCGGAGTGATACAAAATATACTGAAAACGCAATACAAATGTAAATTACACTCAGCAAAATATAGTAATTGCAGTACACAGTTCTGTCCCAATAAAAATGTGATTCCCATTACTGGTCTCTATAATATGCTCACCATCATGGGTGACTGGGTGTCTCCAGCCTCACTGGGAAGGCATACGTGTGTTGAAGCCAGCTCAAGCCCGTTCGTCTCTTTGAAGTTCTTTTGTTAGTTGTTCAGTTTTTATCCTGGTGGCATAGCTGTTTACCTAAAACAAAGCCACCCTTGAGTCCCCTTTGTGTTGAGATAAGGTCAATTTTCTTTGCAACAGCCATGGTCAGTCACAGCCCACGTTATTCTCTGAGCTTCATAGGCACATGCCTCTTGCCCATGTCCTCTGAGTCTTCTCCCGTAGTATGGGTTTATTGGTCAGTCACAATTCCCTGCAGTGTAGCTTCCCTTTCTGGTGAGTTCTGCCCAGCCTCGGTGCAGAGGAACACCATTTTTGCAGTTCTCAGCTGTCCGGGTTGCAGTCCTGGAAGAGCTGGTTTTGTCTGGTAGCTAGGTTTGATGCTGTGATTATCAGTTTTGAGCCAGGATCCATGAAGTGTCAAGAATCTTTCACTCCTTTCCCTCTCCTGTACACAGTTCTGCTTAGCCTTCAGTTTGTTGACTTTGGGTGGAAGTAAGGATGCAGACAGAACTACTGTTTTGAAGAGAAGGAAGCTTGCAGGTAGAGTGAGAAGACTTGGAACTCCCCTGTAATGATTACCTCTTCCCAAGGGCAGGAAGAATTGTATTTACCAAACTGAAAGGTGATAGATCTTCAGTTCCGCTTCAGGGTGTAGACCTTTATTCTTCCTTCCTCAGTTTCCAGGCCTTTCTGCTCATCTTACTCTCACAATCTTGGAGTTTCCTGGTTGGGTATATCTTTGGCTCAACATCTTTTTGGGGAAGTCTGTGCTACCTCTGTTGCTGTTTTGTGAGTTTCGTGAGCTGATATGCCGTGCAGAGCCCCTCAGTAAGTGTGCCTGACTCATGGCAGTCCATTCTCTGTTGTAGTAGTGTAAAATGGAAAAGGGGACTTGCAAATCTGCATAGGAGGTGTAAGCACTGCTGATAACATTTTAAGAGCACTGGCCAGCCGATATAATGAGTTCTGCATGTCTTAACATTCAGATATGTCAGTTTTCCCTGGCTAGTTGTGTTGTATGACTCTAAGTTGTATTTCCAATACGCTTTGTGCCTTAAGTAACTTGGCCAGAGCAAGTTATTCGATATTGCACTGTCATAATATTTTAATGGTTTTCAAGAGGAGTCAAAACCACACTGTCTTCTTGGCAGTTTTCTATTACACGTTCTACAATATATCTAAATCCATGCCCTGGTAGCATGCTATAATTTTATCAGCAAACCGCAAAAATTATGGTCTTTTCAGCCTTTTTTAATTGCTACCCTTTACTAATGAGAAACCATCCTTTAGTGAACCCGAACGAATTGTCAGCCATTTCTGATCATTTTGAAGAAATAGCCAATGACAGCAGAGTGAATTTCTCTGGTAAATTTGAGCTGGTTTGGCTGAAAACACTGAGGATGCACACATGAATCAATCCAAGTTATAGTAATCAAATTAGTTCTTTCCTTTGGCTATTCAGCTTCCTGATCTCCAATAAAATTGCTGAAATTAATTAATATGGCACAACCATTGACTATAAGAATACCATATTTCTGGAATAGGAGATAGAAATATAAATGTATTTTAATGAAAATTGCCATGTCAGTTGCTAGGGCTTAAATGAAATATGATTCCTTTATTGTGCAAATGGCCTGGAGTGAGGGAACATTGTGAATTACAGAAAGCTTTGTGCTGTCATAACACCACCTGGTGATCTATGACAAAGGGGAATAAATCATAATTAATAATCTCTAGATTCCATAGAGCAAGTCTTTTTTTTCTTTTCAAAGCATCATTAGAAAAGGAAGCAAGATAGGAGGCTGGAAAAAAACCCAGAGGACCTGTAAGAGGAACAGAAGGTGAAGTCAGAAAGAATACTGACAATTAAAAAAAAAAACCATAGTGCGGATTTTTCAGTTATTAGCAAGCATCTACCATTGAAGGGAAAGTCTTAATCTCTAAGGCTGACAATTTGAAAGGCACAAGTGATTTGTAGACCTAAAGTTATGTCATCATTTTCTCTTAAATTCAAAAAAGCAGAGAAACCCACCAAGGAATACATGCAGTATCCATTCAGCTTGTTTAAACAGAACAAGAGCTGCTGGGGAACAACAAGCATGATACCTAAGAGCAGGTTCTGTTTCTCCCAAGAAAGGTCATAGTAAAGCTTCTATTGTCTAGACAGCAAGATATTGCACCCTACTGCCTGGCAGAAACAAGTTCAAACTCCCAATGTAATCTTTTGGATAGTGGACAATCATGAATTAAAAGGAGGTCTCTAACCACCTGGCAGTTGACATTTGTTATGCCCTGGAAATTAATGAGTGAATTATCCCAAGCCTATATAAAAGTATACATTTGCACTGACTTCAGTGAGGTGTGAGTGAGTGTTTCAGAGGTGAACAGCCGTTTGTAACACCTGATGTTGCGTGTGGTCATTATTCTTTCCAACCCACTAGAGTTTAGGAACCAGCAAGACAAGATGGAACAACTGTGTTATGACAGGTGTACATGCACCAGGTTTGACTAGCGCAAATAGCTTAAGGGCCTTCAAGGGCCTTAAAATCACTACCAGATTCACCAACAGATCTTTTCACTGTGACTTGACTCTACTAGCATTAGTTATATGATTTCAATCCCATTTGCTGTCACTGAAGACTTCATAGATTGGCCTTCAGCTCTGCTTTTCTAAAGCTCTGGCAGCCTGGGTGAAGCCATCTCTCCCAAGCTATTTTTAACAGAGTTGCTTCTCTTGCTGAGCTTATAAATTTATTGATAGAGTTAAATTCTTTCTGGGTTTAAATGTTAATGCAAAATGAGGTTTATGGAATCAAAAATCTGAGTTGTCAAGTGGATAAAACTCAGGTAATGACGAGCTCTGGCCCTGTTACCACACGATACCTGACACAGCTCTGCGTTAAGCCAGTAGCATCTGTTAACTAAGTTGCAAAATCCAGCTCCCTGTTTGAGGTCTTTAACAGGGCAACACCCCCTCTGTATTTGGCACAGCAGGAGAAATGCAAGGCAGGTAATGATCAATGTATTACAGTGGTATTTTGGAGATTTTTTTGAGGAAATGTTCCACATGCTGCTGCAAATGTTTGACTTTGTTGCAAATGTCACTTCCTCAGTCCCATGCTTTGCTGATGACATACCTCTATTCATCTGCCTGGACTGATGCCCCTTCTCTGTAGTGTAAATATTGAGTATTTACACACTCCTCAAGGCCTATCAAGGTGTATTCCTGTTTATTAAATATCGAAAGGTGAATTTGGCCTCCATTTCGTCAACATCACCAGCCTGCATAGATAGACTTTTCAGTCTAGCCACCAGCTTTCTCCTGGCTGGTTTTGCACTGTGGTGGAGACAGAATACCTCGACAGTGTATCCAAATCTTTCTCAGTTTTCCTCTGAACAGCTCTACACGAATGTTCACCTTTGCTAAGTTGCACACAAAACCTGATTTCTGGATTAAGCTGCAGCTGTTTTGTAAGCCATCTGTCATGGAAATCTGTGTTTTCTTCTGCATTATTTGACTGCCACTATGCATAGCTGTTTTATATCATCTTATTGTAAGGTTTTTGGGACAGGATATGTTCTTTCATTCTGTGGGATCCTGGTTCAAAAATTCAATTTTCTGCAAACCAGAGCAGTAAGAATTGTAGCAGCAATGACTGAGAAAATACAAAGAAGCAGTTGTTTGGTTACAACTTTAAAATTACCAAGCAGCTTTAAATCTGACACGGAGGACTTCAGCCTTAATGATTTACATTTTAACATATGCAAAGAAAAATATCCTTTTTTCCAGTTTCAGCTTGACTTTCAGTGTCCTATTTGCACTGGCTAAGCATTGTTCTTAGGGATGATGGGGCCTCAGAGCATTACAGAGATGTCCTGCCTGTGTGGAGTGAAAGATAGAGGTAGTCAAACAAGCAGCATTGCTTAGGGGTGCTGGGTGCTCCTTGTGTCTGACACAAATGGTTTAAGGTCTCTTCTAGGCTGTTGTAGCTGATGTCGTGCAATATGGCCCTAATTTAATTCAGTCAGTTTCATTAGTAAGAAAACACTCATAGCCCCTAAATGATGTTGTGGGATTTTTTTTTTTTTACTGAGGAAGATAGAACAATTATTTTTTAGGCTTTTCGGAACTTGTTATTTTATTCTTGGCTCTCTGAACTTCTGCCACTGACAGCATTTAGACCAGAGTTCATGTGCAAGTATTCTTAGCGTTTTGATCTCCAATCACTCTTCTCTTTCCTTTGGAGGAGAAAAAAAAAATAGTGCTGGGAATTCATATGAGTTATGCGCTGTTCAACCACCATCAGTAAAGCAGATGAATGACCCTAAAAACATTGCTTAATCTGTGGGCAAAGCCAAACTTGCGTATGTCAGGAAGCTGTTCAGCAAAAAAATGAAATTGGAGAGAGATTTTAATTTAGTTTTCCCGTCATCTTAATACAATAAACAAAGCAATTTTGGACAGCAGGTCGAACAGTCTACAAATGCAATTTATCAAAACTAGAGGGATATGATGAGAAATTGTACCACAGGGACTCTTCTGAATTTAAAAAAGGGGAATGCAGTAAAGGTCTGCTTCCTTTCTCTCTTTGGTCTTGCTGGGGACCTCCACTTAGAAATGAAGCTGGAACTAAATTCTCATTTTGTATGCTTGTTGGGGAAATTGTGTTATTTTCATTATTCTTTAATTTGTTTCTCTTTAAAAAAGAGTAGATGGACTCTTTATGTCATTCTGACATGTTTAGATATTCAGTGTTGCTAGCAACATTAGTCCAGGAGTCCTCGGTGCTGAGAAATTACTAAGGTCCTAGGACTTAAGTCTTGGATCCAGAGGGCATTAAGAAAGTCACATTTCATATCTTTACTTAAGCAAGTCCATTCCAGAATTATCTGGCTGCCTCTGATTATAGTTTCTGCACAATATGAGCTAATTAACAACAACAACAAAGAAGTTAAACACCATGCAATAGTCCATAACCATATTAATTGTGGAAATAAAAAAAAAAACCATTTCTTTCCTAGCTCTGTGTGCCTTGGTGCTCTGCTGCTAACAATAATGCTGAAAGTCACTTCGCATGAATCACTTCAGTGCTCTTTCTCAGCCACCAGTCAAATACTGGGTCTGCTTTGGTGAAACCTGCCACTCAGACCTGCTCTGGGGAAAGAACATGAACGTGCCATAGGCAGCTGGTCACCAAACGACCTTTCTTTAGCTTCTGAAAGCTGTCTGCTCAGCAGATTTATTACTGTGGCACACAATAAGGATTTGGAGCTGAAAACAGTCAAGTGCTGTTTTAGATGAAGACCCCAGTTTTCTTTTGACAGATGTGTAAATGGTGTGGGCAGGGCTGAGCTTTGCTGGCTCTTAGCTGCTGAGGAGGAGCAGTAGCTGAAGGAAGCAGTGTGTACTGAAACCTTTATGCTCTCTTCCCTCATGCCTTGCCTGGCAGGAGGGACATCTGGTAAGGTCCATACCATCCCCCCATCCTACTGCCACTGGACACACAGTCTGTTCTCACATGTGGGGCTACCCCAGTATCTTTGCCTTGGGCCTGGCTTCTGATTATCTTACTTGTTCCCCTTGAAGTTAAGTCCAAATTGCTTATGCTACATTTGCTGCAGTAATGTGGAATGAAATGTTTTACTGATAAGTTGAGGGCATGGAAAGCAAGCCGTGAAGTTGATCATTTGATCTTGAAAGGCAAGATTTAAAAATCACCAGTGGAACACCTTCCGATATAATAAATACTTTTTTCCACAATTATCAGTGTACCAAATTTACCAGAAAGTTATCCAGCAGAAAGAAATTACCTTCCCACTGCTTTTCAGCCAGACCAAGACAAGAAGCACACTGTTTTAAGATTAATTTTGCCAAAATTAATTTTGCCGTCTCCAAAAAGCTCCACACAGCTGTCTGCCAAATGTTCATATCTGTTGTGGGAAACCATTAGTTCAAGTGTGTTTATGAGGAACTGGGTAGCACATAGGAGAGTGCAAGTGCATGCTTACTGCAAAGTGAAAGCCACTGGCTCAGCAGATGCAAGCACTCTTTTCCAAATGCCCACGCTTTGTGAGCGTGCAGAATTTTAGGTATTCAGAGGATGAACTGTGAGAAATGGCCAGCGTTACAAAACCTCAGCATTGCTAATCTAGTCGTGATGAGTCACTGCTTGTTGGTAATGGAATTCTTAAAAGAGAAGAGTGAGTCATCTTGCACAGTTCCAGGCAGGAATCGAATTGCCTCTGGGCACAGAATTACAGGAAAGTAAAGCCAGGGAATCCTTTTAGTGCTGCAGTAAGAGCACACAGATTGCAGGTACTGAATGCTAAATGGATCAATCACAGGGTACAGGAGAGACATGTAGCTCTTAGTGCTAGCCAGCAGAAGAATTTTAGTTAGAATGTCCTAAATGACCTCTCAGTAGGAAATTATGTATGCTTGGCTGCTATTCAAGTTACTGAGATGAGGGTCTTGTCCAAGGTAGCCAGAATGATCTGAAAGCAGTCTTTGTGATAGCACAAAATCTTATCTCAAAGCACTTTTATGTTGGGCTTAAATTCAGTATTTAAAGAAAGTGCATAGAGTGGAGATTCTTGTGGCAGGGAATCACCACCTAAGGTTTGGGACAGGGAGGAGAACCTCTGAGCAGCTTTAAAGCTACCTGGTGCCTTCTTGATCTTCAGTTGCTATGAGAACTGCACAGTCCCCTTGTGTAAAGTAGCACCTGCATAGCTCCTTAATGATTTCAGGGTTGCCTAAAATCGGTATAATGCTGCATGCTGAAACTTGTGCCTAGTAGCCTCTCCACTGTGGCTTGTGACAATAAAACATGTTTGTTTCACAGAATCACAGAGGGGTTGAGTTCGGAAGGCACCTCTAGAGATTGCCTAGTCCAACCCTCCTGCTAAAAGAAGGGTCAATTAGAGCAGGTTGCTCAGGACTGTGTCCAGTTCAGTTTTGAGCGTCTTCAAAGATGGAGACTTCACAGCCTCTCTGGGCAACCTGTTCCAGTGTTTGATCACCCCCCAAGTAAGTAAGTTTTTCTTTAGGTTTTCTTACATCACTTTATTGCTTTTAAATGTTTCTTTGTCTCTGAATATGCCGCCTTCTTATGTGTACTCTCTGTATCTAGTTCAGCTAGACCTACAAGGATGAAAACTGCTGCAGATACATTATTCCTCAACAATAAGGGCTGGTGTTCTGCTGTACCTTGCTTAACTATTTTATTTGTGACTTAGGGGATAATTCATCAGAGGGGCTTTGCAGGTTGCCTATATGAGGGCTGTGCAGGCTGTGCCACTATCTATCAGGCAGCCTGACCTATGCCATGGTGAATTTCCGTAGCTGCAGCAGTGCAATTGTTGCCACTAAATGTAACCACTTCATAATGTGGAATTAGTTATTTTGGTTGTGGAAGGCTCCATGTAACTATGGGGCTTGTGAATTCTTGCAGTCTCCTTAGTATGGTGACTCAAGGATACCTGATTTCTGCGTTAATCTCTGACTCCTACAGTACAGAATGCCTATGAAAGAAAGCTCATACTGCCTTCCTCAGGCCTGTCCTGTCTCTAGAGTAAACCAGGGCAGCTGTGCTTTTTCCTGATCTCTGTCACAATGGTGAAAAGTAAACACACTTTAATTTTTAGGCCGCTTTTTCAACCTACTTTGTCCCCACCTCTTTCCAAGCTGCTGGCTTGTGCAGCCTTATGGTTCAGGTTGGTACCTGGCCTGAAGGGCCCTAAGTCCTCACGAGAGCAGAGGAGTACTACTTATCCCTGCCATCAAATGCTGGAATGACAGACTCCCAAACATGGGTCACGCCAGTGCCCTGTTTTAATGAGTTACTCTTTTTTTGTAGCAGTGGCCAATTGTTGAAGTTTTATAAGGAGATGCAGTAAACAGGCAATTTGAAATAAGCAATTGATAGCTTGGCTGTACTAACCAGCACATTCAGCGCCTGGTTTTGCCACCAAACTGAGATGGCAGATGTTGCCTGACAATTTTTATCCTACTAGTAAATTGCTGTGCTTACAGTATTTTCCATTCTCTCTTCCAGGTCTCTCATTTTTGTGATGTCCTGAGGAGAAGTTAGTGATTCTGAGAAAAAACTGAGCCTTTCTTGACCTCCTCCAATTTTGAGATAAGGGAAATGGATGTAAAACATGTAATAAGCTAGGGCTCATTAGACAATCCTTGACCAGCTGGCCTGGCTGCTGTTTGAACTGAGAGGAATATGGGTTTCAAAGTAGGAGCCAATGCTATCTAAGCACTGTATGTGAAATTGTGTGGAATATTTCCCTAGGTGTGGGCAATTTTGTAGGTTAGCCGTTTGAGATAAATTTACCCTGACCTCTGTAATTTACATAATCTGCCTAATATCACTGAAGTATCTTAGCCCCTTTGGATCATGAGAACTCTTTTAGCGTCTTTAGAAGAATACCAGTTCAATAGATTTATGAAGCTATTTGTTTGACTGTAATCTTCTGATTATATTCACCAGCTGAATACACTTCCTGAAACCTGATCTTCTGGTTTGCATATGTGCACACACATGTGGGTGTGCTCTGTTTTCATGCAAAATGAAGGTTTTTCAGATCCCTGTGGAGAATTTCCTGCAGCACTGATGAGAAAGTAGAATTTGAAAGCCATTATGAAAAGTGCTAATGCTTGGTTTGAGAATACTTGTGCCCTGGTATAAGCACAGTTAAGAATATTGGAGTGGCTTCTTCATTTGCCACAGCAGAAGGGAAAACAAACCTGGGCACCATGAGTACTTGGTTGCACTTTGGGTATCAATTTAGAAGGAGAAGGCACACTACCCTGATGGTGGTGCTAGATGTTTGCTGTCTATGTTGTTGCACAGCAGGCTTGTGAGCAGAAAAATTTAGTGAGATATGTGCAAAGATGTGCCTTATTTCCAGCATTAACAGCAGATGTGACTCATAACACTTACTCCTTTCCTGGCAGCCTTTCAGATGCACTGATGAGAAGTATTGATGCAGAACCTACAGGCTCTGGGGTTCAGAAGATAGGACTCCAGGGCCAGCTTTTTGTCTGTTAAATGTGACCCTTCCTTTCTCCCACCCTTTTTGACATTTTAGGCTGAAAGCCTTCCATGACAGAATCTGGTTTATATTACATATACCACTCTGGGCACCTTATGCAAGCTGGTGGAAAGTGGTTACCTCTGAAATTCTTCTTTAGTAGTTTCTGCAGTGGCTGTCTTTTGCCATTATTTGGGAGAAGGCAGGATGACAGCAGAAAGAGAGGCATAGGCAAGCTCTCTTAGTGACAATTCAGCATTCACAACATGAAGCACAAACTGTGCTGGGAGCATGGTTACCACTGTAAAATACTGGGTACGTGACAAGTGGTAGAAAAATACATTTCATTTTCCCTTGCTCTGCCTACTGGATGGGTTTGTGGCTGTATGCATGCCATCCTCCTTTGATTCACTTTCCAAGTAGGAAATGAAAGTGAATGATTATCATCTGTTTCTGGCAGTTTACAAAGCATTAGCATTTACTTTGTTTTTCATCTTAACAGCCATTCACCTCATTTTCTTGTTGTCTTTCAGCTCAGTTTCCCTGTGCTTGCCTTGGTTCCCATTTGGATTTCAGAGGCATGCAGCAGCTGCAGCATTGGTCTGCTGACTAACAGTTTCATAAGAACTACGTAAGTTCTTGTTTGTCTTGTTTGGCTTCACTTCATAAGTAGAGGAGTATACACTGATGTCCTATGTACATCTGAAGTTTGTGCCCTCTGCTATGCTTCTGCAGGGAGCTGCATGTCCCAGCAGATGGAGTAAGATAAAAGGCAAATGCACAGCCATTGATACTTGCTGGTTCCCATCACAATTTGAATGTAAACTAGATGACATACTGCTAACAGTATAAATTCAGGTTATAGTCAGCTGGTTGGAAGGGCCAGATACTTATGCCTGTTTTGCAGTTATGTGAGTTAGTGTTAACTGGGACTGCAGATGTCTCAGAAGTAAACTACCAATAACAGTCAGCCGGAAATTATGTATTTCCCCAAGGCCTACAAGCACCATATTATCCTTCTACAAAGAGAGATAAATCAGAGAAGGATGCTTGTAGTTCATAGGGAGTTATTCAGTCTTTTATTAATGAAAAGCTTAATGGAATTTTTTCCATCATTTAACGTCTTTTCATACAAAACAAACACAATGTCACATGGAGAATCTCTGTATTATTCAAAAGGACAGAATTCTGCAGAGCATTTTGCAAACATAAGCAACAAACCTTGGGTGGCCTGCACAATCAAAAATACATGTCTTTTCAGTTGCCAACTGCAGGAGTATGCCAAGAACTGAGTGAGAAATCACCCCCATGCCTTTGAAAATGGGCAGGTTGTATTAGGATGCATGGTGAGCCTCTGGGAGAAAGAGGCTATCCATGTGCCCTGACTTTGGGTGTCATTGCTGCGATTGCCTAAGCTCATAGATTGCGACAGGGCTCTTGCAAGTTGCAAGAGAAATAAAAAAAATAAAAAAAAAAAAAAAGAAAGCCAGGAATCTAATCAATTTTTTTTTTACAGTTCCTGCTTCCATGAGCAAACTAGGAACAAACGCAAGCTGGTAGCTTTCCTGCTTGAAAATTCCCACATCTTCTGCTATATTGAGACTCGTGTCCTGTTCCTGCAGCTGTGAATTTTTACCTCTGCGAAAGATAATTCTGCTTTTTTTTTCCCTTGATAAACTACTGCTTGTTTTCCCTTAGTGAGTCTTTTTCACTAGATTTTGGGCTCTATTCAGCTACTGAGATCATATGTGTATATGCTTGTATTTCAGCTGTTAGCAGCCATCTTACAAATATCTTGAGTTAAAAACTTGTTCAGGTGTTTTTTACAGGACTTCTGTCATGAAACAATAATGTATGGCTGTTGAATAAAACATCTATTCAAGATGCTGGAATGTGAAGCTTGTACTGGGACTGTGATATTGTATGTCAGTTACTGATAAACCTGTATTAGAAATATCCCTTTTTAAGGTACCTTTACCATGGAGAGTCATTCACAATCTTATCCCTGGAAAATGGAAAAAAAAAACCCAACACATTAAAAAGATGTACGTTGCTTAATCTGTATACTTATATACATATCTGTGTATCTGTAACTTTATCTTAGTATGGTAGGATCATGTAACTGCTGTTTCTTTCCTTTTCTACCTTAGTTCCCCAGCATGACTGCAGTTGTCTATAGAGATAATGGGAATATTTTTGCTCATGTTGCCCTAATGAAAGAGGGCAGAAGTGCTGTTTCTGTTTTATATATGAAGAAGAGAAAAGAGGTTAAGTGGACTTTCTCAAGGTCACACAATGACACCTGTAGCAGGGCTGTGCTTTGAAGCTGTATCTCCTGAGCCACAGAATTTAGACTATTAAAAGATCATAATATACCAGATATAACTACAATGAAGACCCCCAATTGCACAGAAGCAGCAATGTTTGGAAGATGACGTATTTTAAAGTAGACTTTTGCCTCTTTGTTTCTTTCTTTAAACCAACTGGATTATAAAGGAAAAGATATTCAGCACCTGATCCTGATCAGGATTCCAGCCCTTTCTCAATTTCTATCTTTAAAATACTGGTTTGCTGTACTGCCTCCAGAAAAAGTTTGATTTATTGTACCCACAACCTGCCATTCTGTGTAGTAATGATATATTTTTCCGATGTGCTCCTTTCTGCCTGCTCCTGTTTTGCTTTATCCCTTTAAGGAGTCAGCATATTTGGACAAGAGTATCTTTTCCTCCTCCCCTATGCAACATTAAGCCCTGTGCAGGAGGCTTTGGGGGCCTATTGAAATGCCAACTGGAATGACACAGTTACATCCTAAACTCCCCTTGCCTTTTCTCCACTGAGTCATAGGCTTAAATCAGCATGTAAACTGGAGAGGCTGCTAGTGTTCTGCAGAGACTATGACTGATACTGTATACCACTGTTTTGGGGTAGTTATTCTCTGATACCTTAAATATCCTGATTTTCTGACAGTTTGGTCTGTCTTCTTTAGCATTTAGGTCTTGCATTTTAACCTTGTCAGGATTATTCCCTATCTCTTGTGGGTTGATTAGTTGGGAAACTGGAGCTAGGTTAGTTCTGGTGTACAGAACTGTAACAGCTTTCCCCCGCACCTGGCAGATTCTGTGCTCATTGACAAATCTCGGCTCCAGGAATATTCTGCTCTTTTTTTTTCCTTTCTTTTTTTCCTTTTCTTTTTTGGCTGCTTAAGCTGTTTCTGAGCAATTTTCATCTAGGGTCATATTTCTGCTGACTGCAAAAATTCTGCTGACTTCTGCTGCTTCCCTGACTCATTTTGTCCTTTGCAAACAGCCAGTGCTGGGCTCTCTCAGAAAACTGCATTACAGTGGAAAATCTGGGCTTCAAAAGAAATGGATATGAATAACTTGGAATCCTGAAGATCATAACGCTCAGTAGAGCTTTCTGTACTCAGTAGCTTTCTGACTTCATTCACAGAAGATAAAGCAGAGATGAATGTTATGTATAGGGGATTATCAGGTCCCTTGGTCCCTTGGTATTCATTTACCTGGAGAGGAAAGACTGGGAAAAGAAACAGAAAGTTCTGAGCTGGAAGAGTTTCCAGTCCTGAGGAAATACGGAGTTATGCAGCCTATATGTGCAGTGCCAGGAGCTTTAGCTGTTTATTTGGCCTGAACTGGATTAGTTGGTCTGTTTTGACACAGTCACTGTATGTGCACTATTACGCTTCCATAACCATTGAATTCCAATGAAGAATGCATTGGAATGACTAGGTGTGGAGAGTGATGCAGTTCTCTTAGATTTGGGTGTGCTTCTATAGGCAGCCAGTCTTGTTGCTGTTTTCTCCTAGGGTGCGCAAGGAGAGAGAGGAATGTTACTGGATTTTGCTGTTGCTTAGTGGGTAACAGGAGGCTGAATAATACTCAGGAAAAGATAGCCTAGTTCTGTTCTGTGCCTGTTCAGAAAACCCAATGAACCCCTGCATCACCAGATTTTTCTCTTCTGGTCTGAGAGAAGGACCTCATTTAAAGCCCTCTTGGCTGCAGGTCAGACAGGGGTGTCAAGCTTCTGGGACAGGCAAGCTTCTCTCACCACAGTGCTCCCTTGCTCTGCTACACAAATGACCAAAGTGGAGGTTTAAAAAGTTCTGCACAACCACACCAGGTGTTAATGTCTTCTGCAATAGCATGTGCTAAGTCAAACCCCTTTAACTGTCATTTTTGTGCTGAGTTTTCTTCATTTCATCTGCTATTTAAGATATTCCCATAAGAGCACCTGAATGTTAGCCTTGCTCTTCCATCTTCCTTGGAAGTTATGTAAAACTAGGCCTCTATTCAGGGCTCTCCTTGATTGATGGTGCATGACTTCAACACCTCTGCCCCATTCAAGCTCTGGACAGAATAGTTACAGAGCTTTAGCTCAGCCTTTCCACCGACCATGTGCATAGGAGATGTCCCTGCTCAGTAACAATGTGCTGCGATTTCGGTCTTGTACCTGTGGTTGATGGGAGCAGTAGGGGAGGCAGCATGTTCTTTAAATGTTTGTAAGCTCTGTCTGTACCCAGATGAAGTTTGTGACTCTGGTGTTGTTGACAAACACAAAGTGTGTCTGAAGCTGAAAAAAAAACCCAACAAGAACAAAACACAGTGGCTTTGAATAGATGCCTGGAAAAGAGTGAGAACTGACCAAGGTTTTCCTAAGAACATACTGCCTTTCCTTTGCTTGGGGGATTTTCTGAATCAGACATTTCTTTCTGTTGAGGAATATCTGCCCTGAGTGCTTCTCTGGTGTTTTTCAGGTTCTAGGCAAACTTCAAGCATTTACATCTTTTGGCACAAAGTACTACCAGCTCAATAAGACGTTGTATGAAGAGTCCCCTCCTCACACTTATTTTGATCCTGGGTGCTCCTTTTTTGTGTGATACTTTTTCCTGGAAGTCGTGGTGATCTGGTGATCACTCTAGGAGAGCTCACTTTCTTGTATAGCTTTCATGTGACCTCACGTATGACATCTCTGAACATTCCCAGTCTGTTCCAGCACGCTTTAGACCATGGAGAGCTTTTGAAAAGCTCAGCAGGACAGAGACATTTGTCCTACTCGTGTCATAGGTCAGGGGTTTTGTGATACGCTTTCCAGCCAGAAAGTGTGCAATTCTAAAGAAGATAACAGATGCTTATTGCTTTGCACAGGCACCTTTCTAATGTTTCTGGGAATATGTTTTTCAGTGTGCTTTGAGTGTTTTTCTAGGTTTGAGTGCTTTTTAAGTCTCTGTTGCTTTTGCTCTTTACCTCTAATGAAAGAAAATTGGTGTGCAGGAGAATTCTTTCAGGTTTTCAGTTTTCTTATTTTGAAGGAAAAAAGAGACTGTGGGCTGAAATGTGACATTTTCGCTTACAGACAAAGGCCAATTTTAAATATAGTGCATTTTTTAACTTCACAAGGAATTAAAAAATGTTGGTTGAGGAAGTTCCATTATACAAATTGGACTTGCTGTCATGTAAGCACCTGTTTTCTCTTAAATGTTCCCTGACACACCTTATGTTAGTAATTAATCTCATGAATATTGCCAACACTAAAAAAGTGTTCTGAGTACAACAGAAAAGTCAGAAATGTTATGCTGGTTTAAATAGTCTTAAAATGCAATGATTTGGAAACATCCATTTTCATTAATCATCGTTTTCATTTATATTGAAATAGTACAGTAAAATGAAAATATCAGATATAATTGTTACATTCAATTAATTTAAACAGAAAATTCTGTGAAAATTAAATCTTTTTTCTGATATTTTCTATACTGTGAAGACTAAAACCTTTGTCTCTAGTCAAAACAGGAAATAGATTTAGAGTATGCTATTCTGATGTCCTGTACATCTGCACTTTTGTATAAGGTTGATTCCTTTGTCATAAAGGAAGACACTAGGTTTAGACGTCAATTTTGATTAGAAAATTCCTCAAATTATGTTCATTGTTCTCTGTCTCTCTCTTTTTTATACTTTACAAATTTGCAAACAGATTAAAACACACTAGCTTAGAGCTGGGCTAAGTCCACAGGTGGATGCTAGCTTGGCTTCCTGTTGAGTTGAACAAAGAGGAACTACTGCAGAAATAAGTGGAACTTGTCAGTTTAGTTCATTTTATTATATGTGAATGACCACTGATGCCAATGTTGTATCATCCATGCTAGAATTTTTCTGGCAGTCTGATAGTGCAACACATCCAAATTGCTTATTCCAGGAGAGCTTTCCTTGCATGGTAGACCATAGCACATTGTAAGGAAAAAAATCCAGACCAAGACAAAAATATGCAACAGTGGGACTATAATGTTAATAATGGTTAACGCTTTTTATGTAAAAATACTGAATATCAAAGTAGGACTGGAGATTGTTATTGGATGCCCATCGGGTACGAAAACCAGAAAGAAGAGAGTTTATTGCTCATAATGGCATTTGCATGCCTCTAAAGGCCAGTTCTTTCTCTTCTGACAGGCAAGACCAGCTTGAAAAAGTTAATAAGCAGCTTGTATCCCCATCAGTACAACCTTTGCCATTCATGTAAATCTTTCTTTCTGAAGTAAATGTTTAACACTGTATTCAGAGCAACAGAATGGAGATGGATGCCTGCACAGGTCCTGCCATTTACATGACTGGGTGCACTCACCAGACCAAGGGCTGGGGTGGGAGACTGCACTCTATCTGCAAGATCCCAATGGTTGCAAAAGGATATGTGAATCTTCAGAATAAATTTGCTCCCAAAGCACTGAATTTCTGCTGGCTGGAAAGAAAAGGGAACATAAGGGTTGTTATTGCCCTGGAAGGGAAGTCTCTGTGTGAAAAAAAGTAAACATTCTGCCCCAGCAAATGAGAATCCAGAAGATGCTTATACTTCTTATTTATACTAAGTGGGGTGAAAATCACAAAAAATCTCCTGTGAGGAAAAAGTGACTAGTGGAACACATGGGCTCAGAGGCTTTGTGACGCAAAAGAGCAAGAGCTGTTTTTGTGAGTCTTTACACTCCTCCAACTCTCCTCTGTGTAACAATATGCATTCTTTTTGCCTTAGACTTGGATTAATAAATAGACCTGTGTACAAGGTGTATTTTTAAAACCTGCTTATTTTTGCTGCTTTTGTCTGCTTACAGCATTTTTTGCACAGCATAGAGGCCAGGGACAATTTAGGAGTAAGCAACAGTCTGGAAAGTCAGGGTGATAGTTAAGCAAATGGTGTGTTAGCCCAGAGTAACCCCAGGGCACCCTACACCTGGTTGCTATACTGCGTTTACCAATACGGGCTCTGGGCATGCGTGCAGGGCTTTACAAAAGCAGTCTTTCCCCCACTGCCCCAATGCAGGACCAACTGTACTTAAAGCACCCATGACAGATGTGTGTCTAGCTCATTCCTGAAGTCCTTTAATGATGGTGTATCTGGATCCTCCCCAAGAAGGTTGTTCCAGTCTAATTATTATTTCTACTTGAAAGCTTTTCCCAATGTGTACCACGAATTTTTTCTGCCATAATGTAAGTCTTGTTGCCCTTTCTTGCAGGGAAGCAGTGTTGTTCTGTTCCTCTTTGCCAGACTTTTAGTTAGTTTTGCTTACTCCCTCTAATGTCCTCTTTTGTGGCAGTTCTTGTTTTCCTGACCTATCTGGAATGTTCTTGTTACTGCCCTATATGTTTTCACCAAAAGTCCTCCATACCTTTTTGAAGGACTATGCTGCAAACAAGTACTGGTGCCTTATCATTGCTGCTAAGGCTTGCTGGTGCAGAATGTTACTCTACAACTCTTCTCACCCAGCAGATCCATCCCTGTATAATGTTTGTTTTTCACCAGCAGTGCAACACTACTTATGGACCTTCACAGCTCCCAGACTGCTCTAAACTCTGGAGAGTCTGGAATGGCACTGTGGCATTGTCCAGCCTGTTATTTCCACCTGAAGATTGTTTTGGGCCCTACTCCATGTTCAATGCCTTCCTCTGTTCATCCTCAGCTGCTGGAGTAGGTGGCACACTACCACAGACATCTATCCTGGGAATAAGGGGACCAATAAACTTTGTTACTCTTAGTAACAGCTGCTAACATGGGCCCTGATAGTAATTTTTGTGCTCCTGAAGACCCTTCCTGTTCCCCTAGCAAGCCAGCTGAAAGTCTTGGGGCTGCTCAGAATGCCCTGGGGCTGTCTGATATCTGACCTAAAGCACTGGAAATGCCATTTCTGGTCTCTGACTTACTTCTTCTCTTTGCCTGGTGTTTACTGCAGCTGAGCCCATAGCAACTACAGTGGTGAATGTGAATGTTTTAACAGACCCAGCCTGAAAATGTGTGTGACTATCTCAGAGTAGACAGTTGTCTGGACCTGTTTGGCATTGTTAAGTGCTGGTTTATATGCCTAGAAGGGATGTTATGTCTCAGAGCAGCAGCCTGTAGAAATAGAAATAATTAATACTTCAACCTGCAGCGTCCCAAGAATAGCCTGCAGACTGTCCACAGAGCCCCAGAGCTCTGTGCTGCTCCCATCAATATCTGTCGGTGAGGATAACATGCGTGTAAATTTCAACAAATTCAAGGTGTCCATACTGAAACGCAGTGCTTAAATGAAGAAGAGGACAGCATAAAGGGCAGTGAGGAAAGGCTGTTTAAAAGGATGAAGCTGCTCTTGACCTTCTTGATTTGCTTCTTTCTTTAGGGGTGAATTAAACTGAAGGACAGACCCATGAAAAATTCTTGCTGGTGTACATCAGCAGAAAGTCTGACCCTGAACTTCTGCAATTTAATAGCTTTAAAGCTGTTTATTTCCTCTGCCTTCCCTCTGGTATGGTGTAACTACAAGAAGTACGAGTAGGATGGCTGTGCCCTCAGGATTGCTCAGGTTCTGGGAACAGGCACCTCCTGTGGCACAGGCAGGTCTCCTCATGGGGATGTATTGTCAGCATGTTACCTGGTGCTCCTCTGTTGGCCTCCACCAGGTCTTGCCATTGCAGTATTGCACCAAAACCTTTTCTTCTGCAAGGCCACACTTTTGTTTTCTTATGACTAAACGAGGGCTGTCTGCCTAGTCAGGATCCTGAGGGAGTACTACCAGGCTCTCTGTCCTTTGCAGGATCAGCTGTCTGTTTATTCTGCCTCTTTTGTGAAGACATACACATTTCTGCCTCATTTGTTTAGATTTAGTAAGTCTTCATACATGGAACATGAAGTATAAATTTCACCAACTACGGAGGACAAACTATGAGATGGTTTACCTAATGTGTTAAGACTGAAGCCTGCACTTTATGAGCAGCTGGTTATTGTTTTATTACTATTACTATTACTGGCTTGTAAAAGAATTATTTTACATGAATATTCTGATTTTAGACAGCTCCTGAGTTTGTATTAGAGGAACTGTTTTCTAAAAGAAAATAAGAACAGGATGCGGGGGTCTCTCTTGAACATCTGAGCTGACATGGGAATCCCATCAGAAATACTTGTGGTATTTATGGCCAGCTGTGTGAGCCTGGCCTCATGCCAGACACAGTTCTGGACAAAGCAACAAACTGATTGTAGCATAATATTTTTTTGCAAATGTAAGAACTCATTCTCGTCTTCCATCCACAAAAAGGTGTTAGTCCTTGTCAAAAACCCTGAAGAAAAGGGGAAATCATGCTGGTTTAATTTTTGCTGGTTGACGGTTACTTTTACTTATGTGGGATGGAGGAACTAGAGGTTGGAGAAATAAAAGGGAATCATTATTTGCATAAAGATGATAAGCTGGGATTCCCACTGGCTATATTTCTGTTACATCTCTTTCCTCCTCTTTTATTGCCACTTGTTTTTAGATTTGAAGAAAAGGCCATGTAAAATGAAAAGCTGGTAGTTCTGTAAGAAATTTTCATCCAGCCCACAATGGATTGGAGGGAGTATTAAGCAATGCCTGTCGGAAAAAGCAATTAATCTGCTAGGAGTAATTTGCTAATTGCAACATTTTCCACTGACTACATAGTCTAAGAGGTATCTCACGACTGAGTTCTCCTATAGGTGAGTGTGCTTCTTTCTGTATTACAAATGCATTCAGAGAAGAGGTAGACCTTATTCAGACTGTACGTATTCTTCTTCCTGTCACTTAAGCATAATCTTGGAGTCTTGGAAGCATCTGAGTTTTGACCCCTGTATCTATTGTTGACCCCGGTATCTATTGTTAATGGGCTGTTAGTTTTAAAATCTATGAAATATGTAAAGAACTCCAAAGGGACAGTTCAGCCCTGATAGTACTCCAGGGAGGCTCCTTCCCTGTCTGGTGAGGCCCAAAACAGTTATTGTTTTTAAAGGGCACAAACAAGCAAGAAACAACACAGTGGATGGAAATCAAATCCTGCCCAGCAAAGAAGCGGTTGAGCATAAAGGCATAACTAGTGGTGTAGTAAGCAATGCATATGTAAAAATATTTGGTTATAGGGAATCAACTATTGGGCTGTGTGTTTGTGGAAGTGGGGAGAATGAACTACACAGAAATAAAGGAATGAATTTGAATTCTAGCATTTGTTGGATCCAGAGTGCTTTCTGTCTCCCAGCTGCCCAGCCAAGATCATACTTTATTAATAAATAAATGTGAAACAAAAGTTCATTGCATAAAAAATTCAAAGGCGGTATCATATGACTTTTCTTGCTCTAAAATTGATATTTATTAACCAGAGCACTGAAGAATCTCTGCTGTTACTTTACATACTCTTCAGGCACAAATACTTTTTCTTCTTTTGGGAGGAAAGAATTGCAGTTGCTGTACTGGAGACAGTTGATATTCAAGGAAGAATATCTCCATGGAAGAGAAGGATTATATGGTATTACCTTGAGAAGGTCAGCGGTTTCGGTGCTTTTATTTTTAACTTGTTTGTGTGTCCTTGTCTGTGAGGGACCTGCTCAATATCCATTATGTTGTTATATTTCTTACATGTAATTTAGAAACACTTAATTCTCCATGGTCTGAGTAATTCCATTCTACTGCCATTCCAATCTACTCTCCATTCTGACATCTGAAGGCCAGAAATGGTGGGCTGTGATGATCTAAATCTGCCCTTTTGCATAGCACAAGCTGAGAGCCCCAGCAGTCTTCCCTGTGTGTGGGACCAAATACTGCTGTTCAGTATTGACAGTCAGTACATCAAGACCTGAAAGCTTTATATGTTGGTGAAGACATTGTATTACTGAAAAAATGCTCCTAAAGAGTTACTTCCCCACAAAGTAACAAGCAGGCACCTTACTTCTGGGTTTTTTTTGTTTTTTTTTTTTTTTTTTGTGGCCAGTTCCAGCTTCTGAGTCTTGCTCTTGATTTGCCAGGTGAGAAAGAAGCCATTTGCATCAATGTTGCTGTCAGATTCAGTGCCCTGTACTCTTGGAGTCTCTTGCTCCTTTTCTTTCTCTCCTTTCATACTACTCTCAAGCCACATTAAAAGAAGGATTGAGGGAACATTGAACACAAACTGGTGTGAGCAAGGGGGAATGGCACTACCCCTCAAAGCTAGGAGTCTATGAA
Source organism: Fulmarus glacialis (assembly GCF_000690835.1). Lineage (NCBI taxonomy): Eukaryota > Metazoa > Chordata > Aves > Procellariiformes > Procellariidae > Fulmarus > Fulmarus glacialis. The sequence continues at coordinate 7,063 of NW_009200990.1, read as the reverse complement.
AGGATCTCGGGCACAAAGAGATGACGAAACAGCTATAAACAGTTCTATTATTTGCTATGTGTAAAATAAAATCCCAGTCATCAGTCCTGCTGAGTTAATGCAAAGTTGGATTAGGTCTCATTTTGAGTTGGTTTCTAGTATGTTTAGGGCAATAAAAAGAAAAAGTTCATTGTTTAAAGAGTTTAAAGAGTTAAAATATTGTATAAAGTGTTCCATATAGGGGGGAAAAAAAAAAAAGAAGATTAAAGTAGTTGTACTTCATCTTTCTTTTTTTCTTTTTTTTCTTTGTTAACATCTAGGTAGAATGCAAAGAGGGCTTTATCAAGCAAGCTCTTTCTCATGTGGGGCAACTCTTTAGTGTCTGGAATAGTGGGAAGAGTGAAGAGATCAAAGGTCAGATTAATAATATAAACAATGCCAATGGCTCTTGTGTGCACACATGGCTCTTGTGTGCATGCTGCAGCTAGTGAAGTCTTCTCTCATCCAGAAGACAAATGACATCTCCTTTCCTGTGCTGTTCTACAGAGGGAATCTGCCATATTGGAAAGAAGTCCTGATTTCTTGCCACCTTCCCCTACCTCAGAGATTTTAGATCCAGAAAACCCAAACTTCCTCAGAGCTTCCTTGAAGAAAAGCTATTTACCACACTCCCTTGTCAAGGCTGTGTACGAAAGTGCAGTGTCTGTTGCTGTCCATTTCCTTTTGGTAACTTCAAATGCCAAAGAGTTGGGGGAAAAAAAGACATATTTGGTGAATTCTGTAAACCTCCTACCTTTTTGCTAAACTGTGGTAGTTCCTGTTGCATGTTCCTTCAGCATCTGTTTGGCACAGTGATGGAGAATTGAACCTGGTGTTACTGATATTTCCAATGTGGAAAACATCTTTTATTGCTTCAAGAGGTCTTTCCCGGTACTTCAGGAAGGGCAATTTAGACAGAATGCAATGCTGAAATAAAACCAATTCTGCCACCGAGCACTACCGCAAAGAATAGATAACACTTCATGCCCTTTTCTGCATAATTTCAACACCAAACAATAAAGAGATACAGTCTATGGACTGCCAGCTCTCTGCAGCAGCTAGACAAACAGATCTCTTCTTCCCATCTCAGAGTACTAGATTTGCTCTGCTAGATAAACTCCAGGACATCATCTTCAGCAGCAATAGCACACCTGTACCTGAGCTACAAATTATGTCAATCAGTTGTTGCCTGTCTTTCATGTTATGCTGAGTTTGCTTTATAATATCTGCATGGCATAATTCAACCCAGAAACGAAGAAGGTACAGTGAGTGCACACTATACAGTTGAACATGCCGTCATTCACATTTCTCAAAAAGACTGCACAAAACCTTTTGAAGGAGCTACTGGCCTGATGTGGAAAGACAGGTCAGCACTGGGAGGAGTACATTCATCCATATGTGTAGGGAGAGTGAAGAGGAAATTGAGACAAGACTATGCATCTTTCCCAGATTTTCCAAGAATTATTTAAGGCAATACTTAACTTTAAAAAAAACCTATAAAACCCAATGTTACTTCTGGTAACATTTACAGTGCAAATAGTACTCTGTAGAAACACAGAGAAATATTCCTGTCTTAAAGCTCAATAATACTAACAAACAGGAGCCTAGTCCTACTCTTCCTTTATCATTGTGTCTCATCCATGTAATAAGTGTGCGGTAGAGTACATTTTTCCATGAGTGATACAGCTGCTCTCTACATCTTCCCTAGAAGATCACTTTAGCTTGCATCTAGAGTGGAGACGAGTTATACTGAATAAAAGCTGCTGTTCTTCTGCAAAGCACCAGATTAATAAGGCCTTTTGTACTTTAACAAACCCACTTTAAATCTGCAGTCTTCATTAATTTGGAGGAATTCTTGATGACTGTAAGTGGAGCAGCCCTCAGACTGCTTGCTGGCAAATTGAAAAAATTGTGTTTTGGTGCTGCACAGTTACTTTGGGTGAAAAGTCACAAAGCTGAAGTAGTGACATTAATTGCAGTCACTGGACAGTCTTGCAGTCTAGGAGGGACTGCAGAAAGGGCATGCAAAGACAGCCCAGCTCCGTGCTGCTGCTGGATGTGTGACTTGCCCCACTCTCTGTGCATGTTACAGGCCAAATTGTAACAAAAATTGTTACAAATTATAACAAAAATTGTTACAATTGTAACAACTGTGCCCACTGCCTCTGGTCCTGTCACTGGGCTCCACTGGAAAGAGCCTGGCTCTGACGCCTTGCAGCTTCTCTTCAGGTCTCTATATACATTGATGAGATCCCCCCGAGCTGCTTCTTCTCCAGGCTGAATCGTCCCAGCTCTTGCCAGCCTTTCCTCACATGAGAAATGCCCCAGTCCCTTAATCATCTTAGTGGCCCTTTGCTGGACTCTCTCCAGTATGTCCGTATGTTTCTTGTACTGAGGAACCCAGAACTGGACCCAGAGCTCCAGGTGTGGCCTCACCAGTGCTGAGGAGAGGGAAAGGATCCCCACCCTCGACCTACTGGCAACACTCCTCCCAATGCAGCCCAGGACATCCTTAGCCTTCTTTGTGGCAAGGGCACGTTGCTGGCTCATGTTCAACTTGGTGTCCACCAGAACCCCCAGGTCTTTGTCCGCCAAGTTGCTTCCCAGCCGGGCAGCCCCCAATCTATACTGGTGCTTGGGGTTGTTCGTCCCCACATGCAGGACTTCGCACTTCCCCTTGCTGGTCTTTGTAAGGTTCTTAGCAGCCCATTTCTCCAGCCTGTTGACATCCCTCTGGATGTCAGTACAACCCTCTGGCATATCAGCCACTCCTCAGTTTTGTGTCATGAGCAGACTTGCTGAGGGTACACTCTGCCCCATCATCCCAATGATTGAAGAAGACTTTGAATAGGATTGCACCCCGTATTGACACCTGGGGTACGCTGCTAATTACTGGCTTCCAACTAGATCTTGTTCCACTGATCTCCACATTCCTGGCCTGGCCATTCAGCTGTTTTTCAATCTATCTCAGTGGCTCCTCATCCAGCCCGTACATCAACTGTTTGTCTATGAGGATCCTATGGGAGACAGTGTTAAAGGCCTTACTGAAGTTCAGGTAGACAATATCCACTGCTCTCCCCTCATCTGCTGAGCAGGTTGCTGTCCTGCCATATCATTCCTCAAGCTTGAACAAAGGAACTCAAATTTCCCCCTTGTTCCAGTGATACCACTTGTCAACAGTTAACTCTGTGAGTGAGAATTTCACATGAAAGGTGGTATCTTATTCATAGCAGGCAAGAGTAGACTGGTTTCATCACTGGAGGGCAGCTGTAGGGAAGCTCTGTTTACAAGAGAATTAAGTTCTTCAACCAGATACTAACAGACTAGTGTTTAACCTGTTGTTTAAAGCCTTTTCCTCCTTAGGTTTGCTTTCCCTGCTAGTGACTGGAAGGCCTTGCTGGGGAAGATGTCAACAGCAGGAAGTAGCTTGTCTATCCCCCTTTAATTCTGATGATCAGTAAAGCAGTAGTCCCATGTACCTCTTGATTCCTCACAGCAACAGTGAAGCTGCAGAGAGGAGGAAAGCCAGGCAGATCCTGGCAGGTTATAAGCAAGAAGCTATGATGAATATAGCGCAGATTGGAAACAGGAGTGGCACATGTTTCCGAAATAAGCTTGGGTGCTGTCCAGCTACCTTTTTACCCAGTCCTGCTTCTTCTGAGGTGACGGATTAGGCTGATAAAAAATTCTTTGCTGCCCCCTTAGTGTGGTGAAGAATCAAGAATGCAAAGGTAGTGTGCTCAAAATGAGGTTCCAGGTAAGATGTGCAGCTGCACAGAATGTAGTTGCCTTGCCTGCATCTTTCATGAAATCTTCATCTTTCAGTAAATTTCCCCATGGAACGGGAGAAGTTTTCTAGCTGAAGAAACACATGCTGGTGTATTTTATTATCTAAAGTACTGCTCCTGTATTTGAACACTCTCTTCCCTTCCTCCCACCCTCCCCTGTTTATAATTTTCTGAGATTGTATTGCAGCTTTTCATGAGACCATTTTTAATTGGTTTCATTATAACAGGGCGATGTAGAGTACAGCCATAGGGATAACCAGATGCCCTGGTTTATGGTCTTGACTCAATTCAGTAAGTACTCTGCTAATATGCAGTGTGTGGTTGCCTATAGTAATAACATTTATAATCAGATTAAATAACCTCTTACAGTTGTAATATATTCTCAGGAGGGTATTTAAATATAGATTCCACGGACAGTTGCTGGCATAACGTTATAAACAAAAATGGCTCATTCTAATAATATTATTCAGTGTTTCTTCATTGCCTACATAAATCTTGTGTTTTCTCCAACCACTTCAAAAGAACATTTTGTCTAAGTAAAATATCAAGTTAATTCTGTAGCTTTATATGCTTTATTCAAAGTTGAAATTTTGAAAATATTACTATTAATATGTATATTATAAAGTTGTGGGTTGATATTACTGTGTGTTGCTTGGCCATTTTCATCTTGTGCTTGAGCTTAGGCACCTCTCAAAAGGTAAAGATGTTGATCTTGTCATCACAACAGCTCTTGGGAGAATGTGTAAGAAACTGTGAGACAATGAGGGTAATAGGATTTTTGGTGACTCCCCAGGGAACCTGTGAAAACTAGTGTAATTTTCTCTCATCTTCATGCTATTTCACTAGGGGCAGCAATATTTGTGGTGACAGCTCTCGTGGATGTGATCCAGTTATTGTAAGTCTATGTCAGAGGTGAGACGAAAAAAATTAACAGGCACCCAAGTTCCCTACCAGACTACAAAGAAACTGCCTTGGTTATCCCTTCTCCCCTCAATGAGTTTCTTGGTGACTTGGGGTGTATCTTTTCCTGATGTCAGACAGTCAGAAAATTCTGGATCTTTCCATATGGTTGAGGGAGTCACATAATGGATGCAGTACACATTGATATCAGAAATCTGATAGCACTTGAAAGTGCAGTCCAGAGTGAGGCATTAATAGAGATCAAAAAGCTGTGTTACCTAAAAGAATTATGAAAGAGTATTTAACCCTCTCTCCCTCCCTTCCTGCTCTTATCTATATGAAACCCTCCAGGATCACTGGGAGTCTTTCCTACCTACCCCTTTAAAAAAGCCCTGAGAAAAAATGCTGTGTACTTCCACAGAGTTATGAGGCATAAAATGAGCTCTAGAAATGTCATGTTTGGCTATAAAGCCTGCATTACTTGTGAGAACATTGATTTAGGAGGGAAGAGAAAGCAAAATAAATTAGATTTTTAAAATAATCAATTCCCATATGAGATACAAGCTTTATCTTCTTTTATAGGGATTTTATGTGTTAATTTATGGCTTGATTAAATTCTTCTTAGGGCCTGGTTCAGCCAGGCTTAACTTCCTTAATTCTAAATATTTAAGCAGTCTTGCTGAAGTCAACTAGATTTAATTCTTTCATTAAAGATAAACTCTGCTTAATGATTTGCTAAGTTGGGGTAGAAAGTGCAGAATCCGACAGAAGAGGGCTGACAAAGGGACATGTAGTCTACCTTCACGTCTCACTGAAGGACTAACTCTACCTTAAACATGTCTGACACATCATTGTCCAACCTGTCTTTAAAACCTTCCAAAGATGAAGATCACAATACTCTCGGCAGCACACTTTGCCTGTCTTTCCTGTGTCTAACACACAGCTTCGTTCCATTTATTTAATTCCACTGCTTCCCATCCTATCCACTTTGTACATAAGAAAGGTTACTCTCTGCCTCTCTACAGCTGTCTTTTACATGTCTGAAACTGTTACTATAGCTGCCTTCAGGTCTTTTTTGGGAATTCCAGTTATGTAAACCTCTGCTCATTCTTTCTGCTTGCCTGAAGAGGCACATTTATTTCTCAATAGGTCAGGTCCCCATACTGGACATAGCACTCCAGCTGAAACCTTAATGGAGATTATGTCTTACATTCTGTAGACCATGCCTCCAGTCACTCATCTCAGGAAAGCTTTTGTTTTTTTGTGTTTACTCTTCAGTCTGTATTCGATTTATGGATGAAATGAACCATTCATCATGATGTGGAGTCAAGCAATTTGGACATTACCACTGACACAACAGTAAAACACTGAGTTCCCTATAAACTGGTGCTTTTTTTTTTAGATAGAGATGAATGACCGTAAAACCAGAAGTTGTGATAGTGTTACTCACTACATAATACATGAGAAAAATCCTGTCTGGAGTACTCCCATCCACTTCCCAAGACAAAAAAAAAAAAAAAAAAAAAAAAAAATTTCTAATGTCTTTCTGGAACTTTTTTTTTTTGTGAGACACAATCTATAGTCAATTATGGACATAATTTGTTGAGACAAGTTTTGCTGAAAAAGTCTGTGGAACTTCAAATTCTTTGAAGTTGTAACAGATTCAGAAAGGAGAATTTCCACTGCAATCAATTCTTCATGAGCATGTTTGGATCTAGACAGCATCTCAGCATTTACCCTTCAAACATCTCCTTACTCCTTAATATGTGTCCAAGAAGCAGAAAGAAGGTGAAGCAGCAAGTGCAGGGAGATCTCCTGCTCCAAACTTTCAGCCATAACAGCAATAGAAAAGGAGAGTCCCTGGAAATTCTATCTGAATGCAAGAAAAAGCTTTCTTTACTGTGAGGACGGTCAAACACTGGCACCGGTTGCCCAGAGAGGTTGTGGAGTCTCCATCTGTGGAGATATTCAAAATTCAATGGCCTTGGACAACCTGCTCTAGCTGACCGTGCTTCAGCAGGCAGGTTGGACTAGATGATCTCAAGACGTCCCTTTCAACCTCAACGATTCTGTGGTTCTGTGAAGTGAGTGATCTCTTTATTCTGGGCACTAACTGCCTGTCACCTTTTGGTGCTGTCAGTTTTAGCCAGTTGTAGCCTTCCTGAGAGATAGGCCTGAATTTTATTTTGGTTTTGCTTTGTAAGCTGAGGTGAAAACGCACTCTTCTATGTAAAGCCATGAACTTTTACGGTTTATTGGTCCCTGAACAACCTGTTACATTGAAAATCTTGTTTATGGTCAAGGAGGAAGCACATCTTATTTATTAGTAAAGCCAGGAATCTATTGTTAGTTTAACT
>NW_009200989.1:0-15122 GCF_000690835.1 Fulmarus glacialis | reverse complement strand
TCTCTCACATATTCTCACTCCTCTCTTCGTCTGCAATTGCTGTCACACAGCCACTTTTCCCCCTTAAATACGTTATCCCAGAGGCGCTATCACCGTCACTGATGGGCTCAGCCTTGGCCAGCAGCGGGTCCGTCTTGGAGCCGGCTGGCATTGGCTGTGTCGGACGTGGGGGAAGCTTATAGCAACTTCTCACAGAAGCCCTGTAGCCTCGCCTGGTACCAAAACCTTGCCACACAAACCCAATACAGAATAGCAGTGCCTTTTTAAAACAAACAAACAAACAAACAAACAAACAAAAAAACCCAAACAACTACACACCAAAAAGCTTCACCAACTCCCTTCAAAAGGCCCCCCTGTAGTAGGGAGTCGTTTGTAGTTGTTCAGTAGCCACGATAAACCCACTTTGTGGGTGAAGGCTTTGTGTCTCCTTTTAGTCTCATGTGTGACTGCTTTCCTAATGTCTGTAAGGCAATCAAAGCTGGGTTTGTTCATCTTAGCTGGCCTAAGGCATCCAGTAATATATCAGCAACTTTTAATTAATGCAGTGTCCAAGCCATAACAAATACGGACCAAATGCTATTCTAAAATAAGGAGTCTAAACAAATTGTCACATAACACATCTTAATATAGGCTGAGAGTTACAGGCAGCCCCTGAACTAATAACTGCTCTATTGTCCATTTTCTCAGCAAGTATTATCAAGGATTAAGAAAATCCTAAGGATGTCTTCAGTAAATTAAAGAGCCTTTTAAGGGCCTATGCAAATCAGACTCTTTCTGAGTAGAGGTTGCATTGGTAAGAATTTTTCTGAATTACATGGAAAGTCATATCTAATCACCAGTCAGAACTGGGGATGAGATTTACATGATATTTTAATGGGTGGGAGATGCAGTACAGGGAAGCCCCACCGTAACATCACTTCATTTCTTCCACAGTTACAGTAACAAAGGAAGAGGAAAGTTTTCACCCATAAAGATTAGGGTTGTGTGAAGTAAAAAACAGACTGTGGCAAGTCTCCCTATTTCAGTCTAAGATCTGGTGAACAAATTTCCTTATTAGTGGAAGAGCACAAATAAAGCTTTTCAGGCATGTAATTGTAATGAAGCCAGAGAAGATGTAATTACCAGAAAAGAAGAGGCTGCTGAGGCATTTCTGAATATTTCCAACAGAATTAAATAACCATCTGAAGACTGCAGGACTGTAAGTCTATAAAATAATACTGTTTGTACCAGATCCTGAATATTCCCACTGCTTAAAACAAAGCCTTCTGGACTTTGGAGGAACATAATTTCTATTAAAGCTCATTCATTATTCTGGTCAAAATCTACTGATCCTCACCAGAACCTGGCAACTTCAGAATGAGGTATCTTTCACAAGTTGTTGAGGTCAAAAAGAAAAGGAAAAAAAAAAAAACAACCAAAACCAAAAACCCAAAACAACTGCAACAAAAAAACCCCAAACAAACAAACAAACCACAAAACCCACCAGTATTTCAGTACCGTTCATTTTCGTTTAATACCATATACTCAAAGTTAGAATTTGGGCCAGACAAAATATTTCACATAAAGTGAAAATAATCTTGAAGCCTCAACATGAGAAAAGAACACCTGATATACACAGTATTTACAAGCTCAATGTCAGAAAAAGCAGCAGCAAAAGTAGCAGACTACTATCAATGCGACATACATAATAATAATCCACAATGCTCTGGCCTCAGCTCCTGTATGGTGCCAGAGCCCCAATGCAACCTTTCCTCCGAGCTTCTCTAATGACCTAATCGGTAACAATCCTTCCCCGAAAGATTACAAGACAGCTTAGACCCTGTACTAGGAAATTCTAGTAAATAGCCAATCACACCTCTCCAAAATCAGTTAATGCCCTTTTTAATCAAATACTTCGTTTGAAACAGTTCTCCTTGGTGCAAAACAAGAAAAAAAATTACAGTTCAAGCAGCTCCAAAACTCATTCTTCTGGGCTACATTAGTAGAACACAAGTCTGTCCGATATATGGTGCAATCTAAACGTGTAGGTTTGCTTAGGAAAAGACTTGTATACCATATACTTGGTCCATAGAATCACAGAGTAATTGAGGTTGGAAGGGACTTTGGGAGGTCTCTAGTCCAGTCTCCTGCTCAAAGCAGGGCCAGCTCCGAGGTCAGATCAGGCTGCTCAGAGCTTTATCCAGTCAGGTTCCGAAACCTCCAAGGACGAGACTGCACAACTTATCTGGGGAGTCTGCTACACTGCCTGGCTGTCCTTACTGGGAAAAAGTTATTCCTTATATCCAGAATCTCCTGTTTAAAAAATTTCTAAGATAAACAACACCTGGGATGTCCATCAACTAGCAGCTCACTGTTTCACAAAAGATCAGTATCTGAAACATTTTAATACCCTAGAATGAGGAATAAAATTCAGGTTGTGGAGAGGGGAGACAGAAAACATACAGGAGGAGTATGTAACTGGTAACTACCCTAACATGTGACATATATGTAACCACATTTCCACAGATACTGAGGATATGTCAAGACATAGACACTGAGAAGTGGTACAAAGGACAGATGGCAATAATAAAAAAAAAAAAAATATGCATCCCACCCGACACTGCTGGTCAAGAGACTCCAATCTTAGGCAGACAGTTATTCCCTCTGCAAATTACTTGCAGAAATCATGTTCTATCATCTGTCTTCCAGATATCCTCAATCCATGTGCCTATCTCCCAGTCTTGCTGAAGTCAGTGGAACCGTTCACATGTTATTTCAGAAAGACCAGGAGCTTATTTGTTTTACTGAATGTTAATGACTTCTTAAATAGTCACTACTTACCAAGTTCTACTTCAATTGTATTGTTCTTCGGATAAATAAACTCTGGTCTCACCTGCAGTGGTCCTTCTAACAGAAACAAAGAGAAAAAAAAATCTTCAGGCAGGAAGAGTTCCACAGCTTACTTCAACTGATAGTTTTACAATGGTTTTGGTTTATTGTTTGGTACTATTGTAGCTCCACACTTACTACCAGTTTCAAATTTACGACAGAAAATACCTCATGAGATTTGCTGTACTGTATCCAAATTATTCTATTTTAGCTTCCAAGTTAACAAAAGGCTTTAGATTGCCTTAAAAATACTTTTAAAAAAAAAAAATCTCAAATTTACTGGCAGCTGATATAAAAGTAATACAAAACCAGAAAACAAAAACAAAACCAAAAAACACGATTAACTTTGTCAGAGAGATGGAAGGAAGGGAAAGAAGAGAAAGAGGGATTGTATCAATGACCTCCTAGATCAGGTGAATATCTATTTTAAGTAAAAGAGTAAACAAGCACACAAACTGGGCTGGAATCGTATCATTCTGCACAATATATAGACTCGCAGCTAACAACCCACTGTTCTTGTATCAGCTATCTAAAGTCAGAATTTTGATTTAATCTAAAAAGATGGACACTCTACCTCCAGCCAGCTTTTCTGGTAGGACTACTATCATGTTACTGGTCAGGTCATCAGCAACATTGCCTTCAAAGACACAATCACAACGATCACAGCAATAAATGACAGTACTGGGAGAGTGAGACAGCCAGTTTCTGCATTCTGTTAGATGCAGAAAAGCACAACCAAGTGCCAGGAGTAAGCCAATCCTTTCCAGAGGAAGATTTATTAACTTTATAGTATTTATACAGCTTGTCACGTCTCCTTTCCCACCAGCTGACATTCTAGCGAACTTTGTAAGCAAGTTCACCAACAGGACCACAAGCAGGTGTTTTGCTGTGATAGTCTCAGCAAAAATTCCTCTTTTTTTTTTTTTTTCAATTTTGTTTAAGTTTAATTAATTTAATGGTGCATTACTTGTTTTAGCAAAAACAACCTCCCCACCCCAGTAATCACTGCTTCCTTCTAATTCTCATTCCTAACCCCGCATTTCTCATTTCCCCATGACAATTCTTCCTCAGAAGCAATGCTCAAGGGTAGAAACATGCATTATTGTATTTAATTTCAACATTCAGAAAAAAATTAATTAAAGAAGATTTGAAACTCTAATTTCACAGAGCTGAAAAGTAACATGACAAATAGCTTATGCCTGCATACAAATATTTACAGCAGAGCCAAAAAGAGAAGAGAATAACCTCAATGCACTCACCTTTAACCTCTAGACTCATGGTTCGTGAAACATTATATTGTTTTCCCATATATGTGTATACCATACGGCATGTGTAGTTTCCTCTGTCTTGTACAGTTACGTTGTGAATCAAGACAGCATTTTCACCCTCTGCCAAAAGAAGTCGCTTGTCTTCAAGAAAACCAGGCTTACATTCCTAAATATATCAAAAGTACCTGTGATTTAAGGGAACTAATAATCTGATAATTAAGTTACTGAACTCTACTGATTATTAAAATACTTGCTAAATACTGATTTTTTTGAAAGCCAATGTGGGTTCTTATCCAAGCATCACTACGCTGTAACATGAAGCCTGATGATGTCTTGCTGCATTTGCACTTTTTAAAAATCACTGCAGCCAATCTTTAGATTTTCAAATCCTGTGTTTTAATTCAGTGCCTTCATTTAATGGTTTGACTATCTCAGTTATCTATCTCAGGTGTAATAAAAGTCATTATGCATGTAGCAAAGTTTATGAGAATACATGCCTGCATCCCTGCTTCACTGAGATGAATGAGAGCTACTGTAGCAGTGCCATGTGCTGTTCGGTGTATTACCATTTCTGTGGCAATGCAAATACAGTGAAAAACTTCCTTCTCTTCCCTGACCTATAAGCAGTTTAGAATCACTTCATCTCAAAAGAAGATGTATAGGTGCAGCACCAAGGTTATTTTACATGTACAGGCCCATGTAGCTACTTTAACACCAGCATCAGAATTAAGAGTTGAACTACTTCAGAATTTTACCTTAACACGGACAAAATACATGTTTCTAAGCTTGCATAGTCGACAGAGTATTTTGGCAGAATCAGAGCAAGAGGCATAAGAATACCACACCACGATCAACAGATAGGATAAGCCTAATATTCTGCGAAACTGAAATAATTATGCAGAGCCTGTTTTAAGGAAACACATAAGTTTTTAAGCTTGTTATCTAATCTACGTAAAATAATCAAAGGATAAACTATATTTTCACAAATCAACAAACCAAAACACATTTTTGACTCTGAAAAAACTTGCAATCCAAAAATGGACAATTGGTTTTTTAAAATATGCCTCCCATACCTCCTTACGCCTCTCCAATAGTGTAGCATGATAGACGCCTTACCAAAACTGTAGAGAAAATAAACATTCCCTTCCAAAAGCTGCTTTTCACAATTACTTCATAACACATTTTAAATAGAATATTTCCTATCTTGTATATCTGAAATATATGTGCACAATACCTTATACCAGTGTACTTCAGGCTGATTATTGTCTTCATCTTTAAAATGTTCTAGATCAGGGCATATAATCTTTCCAATATTTGTGCTCATCACTTTTTGTTCATACTTCATTTTTCCATTAAAACACAAACCATTATCGTTCTTAAAAACTCTTAAATTTATAGTTTTTTGGTTAGAGTGGTTAAGGCTCCTGTAATGAGAACAGCAGACAAGTCAGGTCATTAACAATAAGGTTCCTTGTTTCCAGCAAGTCAGGGAGCTTACAGAGAGGGACTGCAGCATCTCTACCAGCCTTGCCTCTAACACCCCTGCTACAGCCCCCGTAGCTCTTAAACACCACCCTCAGCTCCTCACCCCCTGTTCCAGACTGAGATAGAGGAATAAGCTCTGATTTTGTGTTGTGAGCAGAAGTGGAGTCAGTTTTGGAAGCACCAGAGGGGAAGCCAGGACTTCTCACAGCTGATGCTCTACGGAGCCCACAGCTTGCCATTTTCAGCACTACGTTTGCCAACAGACAGTAGTGCAGGGTAACCCAAAACATATCTGCACTGGAACACCCTCAGTGCCAAATGAACAGGAGAAGAAGACAGGTTCATCTCAGCGTTCCTTGGAGACACATATCAAGAAAAACAGGCTGTAACTCTTAGCTGAAGAGAGACAAAGCTCTTGAATAACATATACATCAAGGTGCAATATCAATGTGAAACCACTTCACACCGAGAGCTCACAAGAACCTGTGGTACAGTAGCTCTACGGAGGAGAGATGGCACTAGAAACCAGAAGCCTATGCCAGAAGTAAAGGAATACTCTCTATTAATTCATTGCTCAACTCTTTTCTCAATGCCATGCTAAGGGAGAAGTTTCCAGAGGAGTGAACTGCATGTTTTGACAGTCCTGGCTTCAACTTCCATATACTGCACCTTGACAAGCTCTGTAATTAAGGTTTAAGTAACTGATGCACAAAACGTAGCCTACAGTTAACATAACTGAACTTTCGCAAGTTTTTTGTCCTGCTGACATTATGCACCAGGGATGTGAGGTGCCCACAGGTACACATCTCATAGCTAGAGTACCTAGAAACATAGCAAGAAAGATGCAACTAAAATTATTTAACTGGGTAGCTTTGAAAGGATTACATTTCTTCTGACTTCCAATTTAGCTTCCTCTAGAGCAGGAAGGTGCAAAGACCTGTGACCTGTGCCTAACTGGAAGTTTTTGCTGATCACTGTTACTACATTCACAACTCAAACCCCTTCACCATAACTAGTGTACTGCATGCACACCAGTACACATAACTGCACACTACTAAAACAAATTTTGGGTCACCCGAAAAGCCTGCATTGGCTGTTCTCAGTGTGCTGTGGCAAGACCATGAGGAAAAGAACAATTTCTGTGTGCCTTCCCAAAATTAATTTCCTGTTCAGCACACAGTGAATTTTAGCCATTATAAATAAGATTTGACGACCTGAAGCGGTGAAGTCCAGTGCACTAATCTGAGCTGTAAATATGGCAAGAGCTTTAAAGTACTGAAAAGGTGAAAAGAATCTATTCCTTTTTTCTTCTTCTCTGTGCACTCCGATCTTTTGAGCAGTACTGGGGACGCATCACTTTCACTGTCTCCAGAGCTGTCTAGCACATTGCTTTGCTCTTCACATGCATTCTCATTTTTGACCAGTAACGTTTGGTAATGTTTTAAAATACAACATAAGAATGGTTTTCTGCCTTTTAATTTGTAAATTTCTAAAAGGATTCCCAAAAAGTTGCTAAGCTCTCCAGAAAGTCTGGATGTGGTGATACTGCATAACATGCAGTTTGCTCCTCTTAGATCCTTCTTCCATTTAACCATGTCCAATGAAGAAACCAAAATGTTCTTCTGATCTGTCAGTATCAAACAGCAATTTGAACACAGGAAAAGCTAAAGCAGTTAAGACTTCTCCCTGTGACCTTACACTTCATCCAAAACAAACAACAAAACAAACAACCCACACAGACCATTGTTAATATTGTCATGCTTAAAGATAAAGAGTCTTCTGTATGAATCACTTTTGCAATGCTACATGTGTGGAAGAAAAGAAAAAAAAGGCAGCATGCAGAAACAAAAAGCATGGTCAAAACAGTGCTTTTAACTGATCTAAGCTCTCTACCTAAACCAAAAAATTCTGTACACTCAAGTTCCACAGATTTATTATCACACTTGTAAGCCTTAGCAACCCATTTGTTTCCCTCCTCCCTTCCTTACCTTACATCACATTCATAAAGTCCAGAATCTTCCAGCGTTGCAGGAATAAACCAAAGCAAGCCCTCTCGCTGATGGATCCTGGCATCTCTCTCTGTGGTTACTGGTGTAACACTACCATTTTTATACCATGTCAGATTGTAATCAGAGTGAAGCACTGGCAATGTAATTATTGGGCAACTAATAGCTGTAGGCTCTCCAACAAGCACAAAGTAATCACAAATAACGCATTCTTCTATTAAAAAAAAAAAAAAGAAAAAGTTATCAATGCTTTTAATCTGTATACTTTTATGTTCTAGAAGCATTAATATCCATTCCAAGTTACAGAGAATTAGAAAATAAACTTTCTGTAGCAATTTACCATTAAACCATCATAAGGCTACCATTTTTTGTTTGTTTAGCACCTTCTGGTTGAGGATCTAAACCACGCATTTTACAAAGCTTAAGCCACAACTTCCCTCTATTAAGGTAGTCAGCAACAAGCACATATAAGTCCAATAGCCTCAGTGCGAACCACGATGTAAGAAGACACACAGGATTCACCAGGCAATACAAGCTTCACAACTCACCTGTCATGTCCTTGTTATTTGAGCATGTTAGCACTTTTGCAGAATTACCAGATTCTTAATGTAGATACTATCTACGAAAAGCATGGTGCAAACAGTACTACTGCAAAGCTCCTCACAGCAGTCTGGCCATTATGACTGTAGGGCCAAAAACAAATTAGGGGAAAAAAAAAAAAGCGGGGGGGAGGGTGGGGAAGAAAGATGTTTTTTGACCTGAGCACAAGACAGTATGGAACGAGATCAAGACCTCAATACATCAAAGAAGTCTGTGAACCAACACGTCATAACATAAAGGAAATTTGGAGAGGCACAGTATTTAAATCAAGAAGTCTTGACTATAATGTATTCTTTTCTTACTACATTTGCCATTTCTGTCATCTTTATCCAGAAGGCCCTTTAAATTATTCTGCATCATCATTATTTATCACTCTAAGCTATGTAGCCACATCTTTTCCAGCTTTACACACAAATAACGGAAGTCTTCAGTAGTGCGGAGGACTCCACGGAGTTGCCGTGGTGTTGGTGCAAAGTCTGCAGTATGTGTGGTCAGGGTTATGCACACACTGAAGGAGCTGAACTGGCCTGTAATTGTCTTCATGGGTGGTCTTAAAGTTTCGCTCTTCTAAAATGCTTTTTAACCTCTTTATGGAATGACCTGAGCAGCATTCACTTTGAGGTCCACCAATGTCATGCATAAGCCAAACGTGTACTACAGTGACTTTATCTGGATTTAGCTTAAAGATCTCAATATTTCCAAAGACATTATTCTGAACATCACGTAAAAGGCAAGCATAAACAGAATTTTTATAATTACGGCTGTGTAACAAGCTGACAAGACACAATCATACAGCCTAGCAAGCAGTTTTTTAAACATGAGCCAGAAAAATACCAGAGAAAGAAGGACAGATACTGCAAGAAGTCATCAAGAACCCAAATCTGCAAGCAAAAACTACTTGGAGAATACCAGTTTAGCACAAACAGAGCAGGCCATTTGGCTATAAAGCAGATTTTAAAAGCTTCCAAACTTTTGCATACATGTGCAACACTGAATTCCTATGAAACTGCAAAACGTGTGACTGAACTGATTTTACAAATCTTGCTGAATGACTGTATAAATACAAAAGTAATGTATTCAATTTCAAAATAAAAAAAGTCTTCAGTAATCTTTTCAGTCCCACCACCTTCCTATCACCTAATTTAAAGATGTAAGCTATGGAGCTTAAACTAGTTCAGAGACATTAATATTAGACTGCTTATGCCAAGAGCAGCAAGACAAGCATGACTGATTTATGTAGTCCTAAACTTTACTGAAAAATTAGATCTACCATTAAAAATATTACTAATTAATTGTAAAGGAAATTGAGCCCTACTGCTTTCAGGACTACAGCTACAGCATGTCTCTTAAAGAAGGCATTCAACAGCTAACTAAGTCAATCTCTTTGGACTTTCTTCATAGGAATCAGGGAGAGGCTAATCAAAGCCTCAGTACCCTAAATTTATGTGGCTAGATTTAAAAATATTTATGTCAATTAGTCCATTCCACCCTCAGTGCAACTTCAATCCAAAAAGAGGCATTCACCTTATCTTCAATATGCTGAAGCAAAAACAAACCACAAATCCACTATTTGCTCTCAGTAACTCTTTTCTACTAAATACACACAACTCGTCTCTTGTGGGTTTTCTTTTTTAAAATGGTAATTTCAACAACTTATTTAACTTACCAGCACTGAACAGAGGTATCAGAGGTATCAGTAGAATGAGACGACCAATGAGCAAAAATGTAGATGTCATCTTTTGCTGCAAAGAAGAATTTTTCTCCATTAGTGTGGTAAGAGTGTTCAAGCTGCACTGTCCTCTGCACTCTGCATTACTCCTAAAAAAAAAAAAAAAAAAAAAAATCAGGCGAAGCATTAGTCATCTTGGGGAGGGAAAAACTGGCTTTGGTAATTTAGCCCCAGCCTTTGAAGATTTCAACTACAGCAACTGTTAGCCTCCACAGAAGGCTGCTCAGTTTTCAGCTTTTTACTGGAATTTTTCCAAATTTCTACTGGAATAACTCTTGCATAAAGTGTAATTTTCTTTTGCCAGCATAGTTAAGCCAAAAAGAAAAAAACAACACAACCCTCTAGCACAGACAAGTTATGCTAGCATACAGTGATTTAAGCTATACTGTATTATTTAGAAACCAAGCTTGATTCAGCTACTCCTTTTTCCACATGTTTACGAGACACAATCACAGAGATGTATGAGGTTTCGTTCTTTGAACTGTTCTTGTACAGTTGAGGCCGCACTGCTTTTAAGAGCAGATGAACTTGTAGTTCTTTGCAGGAGGACAAGCACACTGTAAGTCCAGTGTGATCTGGCACTTAAATTGGCATCTAAAGTCAAACGTGTGTGGAAACCGCAGCTAATATGAATTGTTGTGGTCAGACACAAAACAAAGTGTTCAAGAATTGTAGTTTCACTTCACACCTCAGGTCTTCTTTGCAGCTTTCTCCAACAAAGGCATGACTGAACAGACACCCGCTGCCCTCATGGCCCACAAGTGGCTTCCGCGAAACCTCTAAATCTTAACTAAGTCCTGCTCCTCCCTCAGATGCGCCTGCTTTTTCTCGGCAAGATGTCATCAGAGCCCTTCCCAAGCCTTCTACTGTCAGCCAGCTGGCAAACACTTAATCCCTTTCCCTTCTGACAGCTCCTTGTAGGTTAAGGTCTGCATTTAGCTCTCTTGACTTTTTTCAGTTCCTGACTATTTTGCAGGCTGCTCCCCCTCACTCTAAAACAACCTGGTTTCCCACGTAGCAGTCCATTGCAAAATGTTCATTGCACAGATCCTAGTTAATATTTGCCTTCTACCCAGCTAGAAATGGCTGGAAGAAGAGATGGTATTCCCTGAAAAACACACATGGCCTTGACTTACTTTTACATCCAATGTAGTTCACGTTAGTGACAAATAAGCTACACCAGCTCCTTCTTTTGAAACATTTCATATGCAGAAGTGTTGGGGTAGTAGGGAGGGACACACTGAGCAGAGTTCAACACTTTAATATAATAGCCTCCAAGTACGTACTTCTTTTGGACAGTTTATCTGACAAAGCACTCATACCATGGTCTTTATTTAGTTGCCTTGTATGTGGTTTTCCTGTAACTTGCCAATGAGCTGATAATCATTCTTGGAGTTTCAGTTTACCTGTAAAGAGGGGAGAAGGGGAGTGGAGAAGGGGAAAAAAGGATTTTAGAAAACACATCATTTGGACAGCAGCATACACATACAAAACCGAATTTTCTACAGACATCCTAAATGCAAAAGCAAGAGCATCCCTCTGCCTACACTAGAGATGACTTAAAACAAAAGAGCAACAACAAAACTTGCAGTAAAGATTGACCAAGAATTCTAGCAAAGACCTTTGGAAAATGAAGTTTCTGTCAAAAACAAGGTAACATTACACAGGTGTCAAGCAAACAACAAAACCAGACATAAGCAGCCACTTTGTAAGACAGATTTAACCACTAAAGGAAACAAACAATACTTAAATTTAGGGCAAGATAAGAATAACTAAGCAATCCAACAGGTTAAGCTTTACATTTTGCACCCATTACTGGCCTCCAGTACCAAGGCTGGGTATCTTTCTAATACTGTATGCTAAAGCTCAACCTTTTTAATGTTCTATTCTTTCAAAATTCACACACACACCCCCTTCAAATATTGCAGCGGTAAAGCTTAAAAACTCTAGAAAGAAGGGAAGATGCCTCTAGCTTTTATAGTTGTAATACCTCACAGTATACGGAGCATTTCTATTCTGGTCAGCACGGTTTCAAGTGATCACACAAGGTTTTTACACTTTTTCTTGAGCAGAATATACAGAGAAACACTACCCAAAATCCACAAATGCGAAACAGCAAACTTCATTTAAAAAGCAGATGTTTGTTCACATTACCTAACAACTGTAGCCTTGTAGTGCCTTCTATCCCAGTCTCAGCAATATGAAATGCCCCATGATAAAACCACAGCTCAAAAATCTCACTTATGTAGAGAGAACGGAAATTTCACTGATGACACTGCCTACATACTTCGTTTGGAAAACTGTTTCAGCTCAAAGCTTGCTGGGCTCAAAGGAAAAATGTACATCAAGTCTTTTAAGAAATAAGGAGAAAAAACCCCATCAACAAACAAACAAAACCCCACACCACCAACCAATCATGCTTGTGGTTCGAGCTACTAAAAAAGAAAAGGTTTGATTTCCAAGTTACTTTCCTAATATTTATCTTCCCATAGTTAAAATACAGCTTACTACTGCTCCTTCAAATTTCTAAAATCATCATCTTGAAAACAGAAATAGAAAACATGTGGACCTAACTTAAGATACCGACATTTTGTTCTTTGCAGGATGTCTATCATCACAGAACTTGCCCTTTTACTTGCCTTCGGCACACTATCAACTTTAAATGTCGTAAGAACACGTTTAGAGACATATTGGGTCCCTAAGTCAGCATGCAGCAGAATTAGCAAAACTGTCCGTCAGGAAGCTGTGCAAAACACATAACTGCATCTTTGTTTTCTAAGTTTTCTGTCTCCAATTTTTAAAAGATTTTACTTGTAAATAATTTATAAATACATGGACATGACATCCTTGCAAAGGCCAATACAATGAAAAAATGCTCAAGACAGTAGCATAGAAAGTATCTAAGCCCCCCAACTGCGTATCAGCACGTCACTGTAATTTAAGTGGCTTTCAATATTGATCACTGTCTATGGGGACTCATTACAGCAAGGGCGACCAACAGATCCTTAGCCTTTGAGCCATATAGAAGAACACAGAAGTTGTGGTTCAAAGGCAACTCATTATCATCTCTGCAAACAACGTAATAGCACAGAGGTGTAAAGTGCCCCAACTTAGTGGCACACCTATATGAAAGAACCGCATTAACCTTTTAAGTAAAACTTCAACACAGTTTAATTAAAATGGGGGGGAAGGGTGTGGAGAACCAAACCCATGTATGGCCACTTGCTCCAAAGTACAACCACCAAGACAAGATTCAGCCCACCACAACAATTCATAGAGCTCACACCTTGTTCCTTGTTGTGCTTACTCCTCTCAACAGAAGTAAGCTGTTAAGCTGCCTACCGGGGTTAAACCACAACAGCAAAGCAAGATAAAATTTCTAACAAACTATACCTTGTTCCCAGTCTCCCACTTTCCTGAGGTCCCAACTTTCTTGTCTAACATGCTCAATATATAAACAAAATGCAGCTGATCATTTTACAGGGGCAAGTATGAACAAGTATGTCACACAAACCGATGCACAAGCACCCTCTAGGAGTGGATCTGGTTATCCACTGTGGTATTCTGACACTGAAGTGATGACCACAAACTTTAGTCCTTAAATGCTTCCTTTCCAGACAATCCTGCAAGTTGCAGGACTAGAGAAAAGTTACACCTTTAAGGAAAACCCATTATCCAAGACATTCTGTTGAAGCTACATCAAAATGAAGTCACAGAAGTCAAAGAATATTCAGAGAAGCCTGCAACAGTTAAATCTTTATAAGCTAAATTCCAGTTCAACTTTGAGACAAAGTATTAACGGCTCTGAATCTGAACAAAGTGTTTGTTACAGGTATTGCCTCAACTTTCACCAAAGGGAAAAAAAAAAAGAAAAAAAAAATGGTATCTGTAGCTCTACATAACTTGCCACCACCGGCTAATTGCAGTACAGTGAAGAGCTACCTATCCACCCACTTCCACCTCACTCAAACTGGAAGCAATGAGAGCATCCAAACCACCTTGAAAGGAGAGATTCATCAGTATTCAAATCAATTGAAAACAGTACCTCCTTTCAGCATCAAGTGGAAGGAGCTCATTTTGCAGTCAGCGCTTTGAAGACTTTCCTATGTCATTTCAACTCCTGATACCTGTCAATATAAGTAACGTGGACCTTAATGTGGCATATTTCTTATTTAAGTCCTTAATTAACTTATTACTTTTCCACTAACATTTTCAAAGTACAGTTAAGAGACATTTAAAAGGACAGAAGGACTCATGCAGATAGAATTGTATGTATCAAAAACACAGGGATGCAAAGTATTAAAAAATTAATGTATTACTCCTGGGGGGAGGGAGGAAATCAGTAACACTGTTTAAAAAAAAAAAGTAATGGGTATTTCTCATTTAAGGATCCTGAATTAAGGATTTTGCATTATAAGACAATTTTTGTGCCAGAGTTTTACGCCAATTTCTCCGCTTTTACAGCACTCCAATTTCGCAACCTATATGAAAGGCAAATGTGTTCATTTAGCAGCTCGAACCTTTTTTTTTTTTGAGAATCCAAGCACATAGAAATGGTCCAAGTCAAACAAGCATGCAGTTCTGAATTTATGAAGAAAAACAAAACACATCCAGCATTTTGCTCGAGTCCCTGATAAAGCTCTCCAAGCTTAAGAGCTGCTGCTGGAAACAAACCTGAACCTCGATTCAGCTCAGTAGCTTTTAATGGATAGCTCAGTCCCACCAAGCTGTGGCTCCACAGGCTGCTGCCAAGCACCGTCTGGTTGCGCCCTGCACCGGTCCGGGACTGTCAGAGCAGCTCCTCGCTAGGTTTGACACTGATATTTCTGCAGGCATCTCTCACCCAAAGCCTGCCTCTTGTCGTCATACAAACAGTTAAAAAAGAGCCCCTGTTTGATCACGGTTATGCAAGAAATAGTTTCTGTAGTGTTTTACCGGGTCAAGAAGATTTACGCCAAGCTTTATCCTGCTTCCTGTTCAAAGTACTTTAAAAAACGTGGTAGCATTCAGCACTCCCACCGTCTTCATTTTTATACCCTACTTCCCACCTGGGTTTGTGTAACGCAACAGACAACGAGGAAGCAGACGCAAATGCAAAATAAAAAGAGACTTCCAAGGAAGCTATTTGGTGCCATGAAAGCTGGCAAACCAGCAGCCACACGCAGG
>NW_009200988.1:838-10449 GCF_000690835.1 Fulmarus glacialis | reverse complement strand
AATGATTCTATGATTCTATGATTTTAAGTTCATCTCACTTCATTTTTTGTAGCTATGAAATATCATTCTCATGACTTCAGATTATATTGCTTGTCTGTTAGGGTTCTGGACTTGGTGTATAGAATTGGTTTTTTTTTGAAAGAGTTTCCCTATCTTCCATACATACAGTTCCAGAGTCTTTTACATCTCAGATATGTGTCACATCCTACAGCTTTTGGAAATTTAAAATGGATTGTGTCTCCTATTAATACTCATGTCTCTCATTTTGAACCCGTACAATCTCATGCAAAACCTGAAAAACGTTGTCTGCCAAACCTGGGCCATACATATATGTGCCTATAAAAAGCTCGATGCCCACAGCACAATTTTTTCAGTAGAAATCTTGTCTGATATGAAAAACTTTGGGAAGATCTAGACACAGACGTGAGGTTTTTTCCCATTTGCTACTGTTACTTCATGTTGATGGGGAAATCATAGTTATCCCCATCTTCAAACTACTCTCAGTTTTGTAGTGTAACATGCTAAATACAAGATTCATATTATTGCTATTACTGATCACAAGTTCATGTTATTTCTATGATAACGTGAGTGTAATGGTACAAATACTTGGAAATTTGGAAAGCAAAGACATTTTCTTCAAATATTGCTATTTTTATATACTAGTACAAGCTCAATAGAACAACTGAATGCCACAAGGAATTCTGAACTCAGAAAATGCATTCAAAAAGTCCTGTGCAGCAGGATTATCACAAGATTTCACATAATTTTCACATTTTCACAGCCCAGGAAATGTAATGTAAATAAGTGAATTAATATAATTTGTGAAACAAGCAAAAAACCTTCATCGTATTCTATGAAAGACTCTTTCCTGCATCTTATATATTAATCAAGGATGCAGGATACACTCATAGAAGCTACATATATTTATTTATTTTCAACATATATTTACCATGATAATTAATCACAAATAAAACCTACTGATACAGCAATAAAGCAATTTATTCAGGAAGTTTTGTACTTAAAACAGATACACTGAACCTGCTTCTCACTCCCATTTAAGGTAAGATAATAAGCAGCAAAGCAGCATGAAAAAGACTGGCAGCACTGTGTAGGGAGAGTAATTTATTAAAAGCCAAATATCTTAACTCAGAATCAGTGTTCACTAATTTGTTAGCAGTGTTAGGTTCCCAGGAAGCAGTGCTGGGGTAAGTCTGAAACAGAACCTTTTTCTGTAACATAACTATTTTCTGTCCATCTATCAATGTCTTTCTCTTTTCGTCTTTTTTTTTGTCTCTAATGAAACTTTTTTTTTTTAATTCTAAAAAATGATTTTTTTTAGTCTTTAAGAAAGCAAAAAATATCAAGCCTTGGGGCTATGATATTTCTTTTCCACTTAAAAATAGTTGCAAGGCTTGGTGAATGCTAATGCTTTGTGTAATCTCATTCTAACTTTTTATTTGCAAAGAATTCTTCCCAGTGAGAAATTACTCTTACTGAGTCAGTTGAAGGAAAATAAAAAAAACAAGTGGTGAGAGCTGCTGTGTTTTAGGGATGTGCTAATTTCAAAGCCTAATAAGAACATCTAAGAAGAATACATTATCATTTCTCATTTAATCAGTTTTGCAGACATATTAACTTATTAACTGAGTGGAGCTTAAGCACCATGTCTCCAAACTCAGTTTAACCTCTGTCCAGAGATGAATGCGAAGTGATTTTCCCGCTCAGGTTAACAGTTCATATGGGAGGGTTTCTTTATACCTTTCTATTTAGTTTAATCTATCTAGGGTCATGGCTCCTGACCTTTATTTTGAGTTCTGAGCTCAGATGAAGCCCAAACATTGCGACTGATCTCTCTTGCAGCTGCCATGCATCACCTAGTACTACATGCAGAAAACAAAGCAAGAGGAGAGACAGTCTAGAAGTTTATATACTGTGTCTCACCCTTCATGCTTTTCCAGTGACAGATAAAGTACTTAAGCATCCTCTTCTTTTTTTCCCGGCTGTTGCTGGGACGTGAATGGCCATGGCAAATGGTGACAGCAACAGGAGGGAGCGGGGGGGAGGGGGTGGGGGTGGGGGACAGACAAGGACATGATGACGATGACTTTTTTTTGAAAGTCTAGGGTAATAGTCAGTGAAACAACCAAGTGTTCTTGCTTCATAGTTCCATATTCAATAGAATTGAAATAAAACAGTCTTATCTTGAAAGAGAAGCTATCAAAACACATGTTAGCATCCACAGTAAAACAAAAAAAAATCAAAATGGGTCAAGCTATACCACTCTCAGTTTATGTCTACACAAACGCTTAAGTGTTACAGAAAGAAGCACACACTCTGAAATAATGTTATTTACACCCCAACTCTCCCTGAACCCAGGCTCAGTGTGAAGCTAGTATGAGGCTGGATTTGAAATGCAGTTGAAACTGAGAAAGGTTTTTCTTTGGTAGGCAGCTTTGACCATTTGCCAGTTGCTCATTGCATGTCCTCAATGACTGGCAACACATTTCAGCGCCTGAGTGTACACATTGTTTCAAATGGCTGTACTGTTTCCTAAAAGAATTTTCTTCCAGAGGGAAATTTTCATCTGTCACATGCATTTTTCATTCTTTGTTGATTTCTGTTTCTGTGAATTACATGCAAACTGTGGCAAAGATAGCCATTAGAAATGTGAAAAATCATGCCGAGCTATTAAAAGATTTTAGAAACATTTGTGGTATACAGTCATATTTTACAGAACTGCACCCTCTTTTCACTAAACATGCCTGTTCCCTGCACAGTTAGTTTGCTAACTCACAGACTAAGGGTGAAACACAAGGAAGCACCTTATGTATTTCCAGCTTTTGGGGCATCACTTTTAAAATACCTAAAGGTGTCTGTCTATAGATGAAAGATCCTAGGAAGCAGCAAAAGGCATGTAAGCCTCTTAGGAAGTCACCGGCAACACATAGTTCCCATAGCTCGCCCCCAGGAAACAAATGGGCAAATGGCATGTGTAAACTCAGAGCTGCCCCGTAGCTTTCCCGAGATGGAGTAGGAAGCTAACTGAGCAAGGGCTACACTTTGAGAAGATACTGGGGACGCTTCTTTTGTTACCCCTTTTACCCTGTAACACAGAAGCCCAAGGCCTCCTCCATCTCTCCTTTCCAATGGTAGCATCCCCTCCAGCTCCTGGGGCAGATGTACACACAGGTCTCCTGCTCCATGGGTCAAGTTTTTGGTCACAAGGCTGATGACATGAGCAGGCAGGAGCACTGACGCTTGCCAGGGTTTTCAATGAGAGGCACTGGGGCTGCAGTACCCTTTCAGTGGGTATCTGCTCTATCAGAGGAGGGGACAGCTGGGAGCTGTCCAGGTCACCCCTGAATCACAGGTGGACATGGCTGTGAATAGGGTGCTAAGCACTAGGGACTCTGCAAGCGTGCCAGGGAAGGCCATCAACAAAAGGCAAGGTAACCTCAACTGGGAGCTCTATGGACCACCCACCTGGATTTCATTTCCTAAATTCCTCCCACAGCCTCTCTGTCTCCAAAGCAGGATTTCAGGGTCTCTCCCTACTTTTTTCCCCACTTTGCCTGACAAAACTTTAATACAATATATATGTTTGTGCCAACATAAAGCAGCTGGTTCTTTTATTTTAATATCTATTCACTCTTTTTAGGGTACTCAAAATGGTGTGAGAATGTGGTTTCAGTGCCATGGGGAAATCTCTGCTCCTCTGGAGTCACTTAGATGTCTGCAGTAGGTCTCAGAGCCAGGATCCCATTTCAAGGGTCCTCTCTGCTGAAGCTTAATGATCCTGATGCTGCACAGTGTATGAAGGTTATTATAGTTCTTTGAAGGTTATTATAGTTCCATTATATCTGGCTAGAAATTTGCCCAGATCACCTGGCACATTACTTACATTATCTGGTTTGCCTCTCCAGGTGCTTAGTAGTATTGTACAAAGAACTTTCTACCCGTTTAAGCATTACGCTATACATGACACCTGAAAGGAGGAAAAAATATATCCACTCTTTCTTTTTTATATTGAGAATAATAAAAAACCTTAAAGGTAATTGAAGTTCTGAATGTTTAAAGTGGTAAAAACAAGAAGAAAATCAGATCTTCCTACGCAGGAATCGGTCTGGCAAAAAAGACCCAGAGCAATTAGATTATTCAAAAAAACAAACAAACAAAAAAAAAAACCACTATAACGAGCAATAGACAGAAAACATTGAACTATTTACTTTTTACTTTTTTTATAGCACTTTATAGTATCTTTTTTCCTCTCAATATACATATATTTAATTAACCAAGATTAGTTGCTAATGAACACCAGCTTGTTTGGCAGTGCTAGCTAACAAAAACATATTTGCCAAGAACTCCACTGATTTCCTATAAAGATCTGATGGCCATGCAAGGTTCTGACCTTATTTATAAAGTTCTTATAATGATTTAGATTCCATCTACCTTGGAGATTTTCCCTTACCCTTTTACTGTGACAATTCAAGTTAATGGGTTCTCCCAGGGTTTAAACATCTGGAACACGTAGTGTTCCTTCTGCGTGGTCTTCAATCCTAGTGTTTTACTTGGCCCTTTGACCAAAAGAAGAGTCTAGCAGTGTTTCTTAAGGTGTAATGTTGTCTTTAGCTACAATACAGTGCAAAATTTCAAAGTGGAAAGTTGATTCAGAAGGTTGTTTTGGTTTGATTACCTCATCCATATTCAAATCAATTTAGGGAGACCATTTGGGGAGCAAGGTCAGTCTGACTGCAGATCCCCGAGACAACCTTTAGGTTGCAAAGGTCAGTCCTTTAGTAAGGATTAAATGTTATTATCATGATCAGCTATTATTATGTATTTCATATTTATGAAGATGTTTAATAAAGTGATGATGCAACTGAAAGATATATGTGTAGTATAAATTTAATATATCTTTCAAAATATTCATGGCATTTCAACCATTTAATTTAATTATCTTTTGCATATTACCTGGAAAATTTTCTACAACTCTAGCAGCTATGAAACAAATGCATTTTATAAATCTATGAATAGAAATTGTAAATATGAAAGACCAACTACTGACTCTATTTACAGAAGTGTTAATATGAATAAATGTTATTGACATCATTGAAGCAACTCTGCATTCATGTTGAGAGACCTGAGATCAGGATTCAATTATGTGGTAATTAATTACTGATGGCTTTTTGTTGGTGCATATATTTTCAAAGGACATATCTTTTTTTAACATTATCATGTTTACAAAATACTATGGGATTTTACAGCAATAATTTGAAATGTTTAATCTTATTGTAGTGCCACTACAGAGTGGATTATTATTATGGGGTTTACCATAAAGAATTTTTACAGGGAGGAACCTTGTAAGAATGGACATACATGAGCAAATTTTAGGGCTAGCTTTTGTCACCTTTTCTCACAAGAGCTGTTCAAGAAGCAGTAGACAGGAGAAACGTGGTCTGGATCGTAAGGCATTGTTTAGACATGCACAGGCTGAGAACTCTCCCAAGACAATTAATGGTGTAAAGAGCATCTGTAACCTTACATCTAACCCACACAAACAGTTGTGAAGGGAGGATTCATATGATGTAATCTTTCTCTGATCCCCTACATGAAAACTTTCATTAACACCAGGACAACGGCTATCATTAGGTCAGGTTGTAAACCCGTTGGTGCTCCCCATGAAATCTGTAAGCCATCACTGATTAATTTAGTTCTTTTAGCGGAAAATGAATCTTACATTGTTTTCTTTCTGTCTCATTAGTCATTCAGCTGAGGATAGACAAGCACAGAATGCTGCTGCTGAGGAAGAACCAAATATTTCAGAGTAATTGACTCCACCCAGTGAAAGCCATCTGAATTAGATGGGACTATAAGAGAAATAGAGCTCTTTCAGGCTTCTTCCCCCTTCCTGCCAAAGTATAGTGATCTCTAACCTACCAAAATTCAAAGGTATTTGCTGTACTATGTAGGTGAATGCATACATCCTTTTGTTCAGTTTTTGAAGTTTTAAGTATTAAAGGTGCATAAACAGATGATCTGATGTTGATCCTAGCCCCTGGGCTTCCCTTTAAGCCCAAACAGCACAACTGCAGAAGCTTTATATTTCCTTCAGAAAAAAAGATTCAACATTCCTTTCACTGAGCTTTTGGAGCAAAAATCTGGTTTCACATGAAGTAATGATGGTTTTTCCCATATGGCTGAGTCCACAATAAGAGAGGCTACACAAAACTGTTTTCCTTTAGTACCAAATACGAAATTTGTATTTGGGCTCAAAGGCTGTATTTCAGCCTACCTGATGCTCCCATTCTGTTTAGTGCCTGCTAATGACTGATAAGGAAGTAGAAGGAGGTACAATTCTCTTTTGATGTTGGAGATACAAAGCACCTGCCTTCCCTTTTCTTCTTAATCAAGTCTCTCTCTTCTTCTTAAGGAAGAATCTTTACATTTTTTCTCAGTTGTTTCTGGAGATAGCAGGAAAGTAAATGCAGGCTACAGCACGTAGCAGTAGTTAGTATTCAGGTTTTTGATGTTTTTCTTTTCCATTAGGGAAGAAATTAATGACTGAGTCAGATATTTCTCTTGCGTTCCTCTATTGCATCCTGGATATAAATGTCATATATAAAATCTCAATTCCCAAACACTATAGAGCCCTAGGACCAGCAGTGCTTCATTTGTTGGTAGCACTATACCTTTTAACAGCGCAGGTACTTTTAACAGCAAATATGCTACCTAGATGTGCTTTCTTTAGTTTTTGCTTAGATGCACAGAAATACTCCTCCCTGTGTTTCTGGTGCTTTCTTGTGCGCTTCTTTAGCCATTCCGTTACTCTGCACACAAAAGCTCCTGTCATCTGACACTCGGTTACCCAGCTGTGGATTTAGATCACTGATAACTCACACTATATATCTGAATCCTAACCAATTTTTCAGAAAAAATGTACTTTGAGCAGTGACTCCTACTGTTCCAGCTGTCTATTCCACACAAGAGCTTAACGGCTTTTGCAGTTATCTTGAAAGATGGGCAGTTATCATAACCTCCAGATTTTTCTAAAGTTTCACCTAATTTACTGTACAGGAAATATGGCTCTTGAAAAGGAACTTGGAAAAAAGAAATTTTTAGAAAAAAGAAAGAGTTTACATTACTTTTTCTCCATGTGATACTACAGTGATAAAATAGTTTTCACAGGGTGAATTCTCCAGTTGAAGAGTCCCTGTCTAAACACCTCCTAACTGCAGTGATTTTCTGGATGGGACCAGACCCATCCTGGATCAATCTCTACTGAAATATAACCAAATGCCCAACTACGTTGGGCAGAAGGCACCTTAGAAAAACAGATGGGGAAAATTCAAAATCATCAAGTCACACTGAAATTTTTTCATGCAAATTACCAAATAATATCCAACAGATTACATATGGAAAACCTCTTACAAGTTTGTGATAACTATGTACAAATTAAGCATAGAAATGAATGTGTTATTTAAATGATAAAATTGCATTTGCTGTTTCCTGGAAATCTGTGCTTAAAAGCATACAGCTTTCCATAACTAACACAATGGTTAGTTTTGTTTTGGTAGCTGAAATAAACTTGTTAATACTGGCAAGCTTAGTTCTGTTGCACACTGTGAGAAAAAATGTGTACAGTATCACCAGATACTAGTTTACATTGGTTATTTTATTGACAGCTAGACTCAAAATGACATGGCTAGTAGGGGGAAAGATGGCTAATTGTATACATTCAGTCATTCAGTATGGCAATGAGACTAATCTAAAGGTTTCAGCTGATATCGTCCCTGCCATGGTACTCTGAATTTAAAAAGAATGATCATGTCTCAGACCAGTGTAAAAATAGACTTTAAAAAAAAACCAAAAAAAACAACAACTTTTTTAATTAGGAAAAACTAATTTGTAAGTGATTAAATGCCAGTAAAATATAAATAGTTGAATAAACGTGAATGTGAATGGTTATCCTAAAATCAAATTTTTTGTCCTGCTTTGGTTGTGTGAATACAGGACAGTTTGTGTTCTCAGCTTTCAAACAACATCAGAGAATGTGTTTCTTTTTTTCACAACTAAGCCTTCCTTTCTCTGTACTAAGCAAAATATAAAAAGCATCATTTAGTGTAGCCTGCTGCCACAGGACAACACCCTCCCACACAAGCAATTTCAGTTAAAAGAAAGGGGAAAAATTTCTTTTACTGTATGACTTTACAGAGTCCCCTTGACAGAGTGATCCATACTGTCATTACTTCCAAGAAGTTAACTGCTTGGAAATTGCTTGGACTGCTCCACAGATATGTAAGATGAAAACAATGTTGGCCATAAATTTGGAACGTATGGAAGAAGACACCGCAGGCCTTGCAGGAAAGCACCATGGATGACAGGAGACCAGCATGGCTGAGTGAGGACCTCCTGGTCAAACTGAAACACAGAGAGAAATACATAGGCAGTAGAAAAAGGGACACGCTTCCCCAGAAGAATATAGGGATATTTCTTGGGAGTGTAGGAACGGGATCAGGAAAGCTAAGGCACAGCTGGACCTAAATTTTGCAAAGGATGTGAAGAAGAATAAAAAGGGCTTCTACAGGTGCATTACTCAGAAAAGAAAGACAAAAGAAATTGTACCCCTCCCTGACAAATGAGACAGGGGTCCTGAGGAAACTGGCAGATGCAGTTGCTAAGCCACTCTCCATCATATCTGAAAAGTCATGGCAGTCAGGCAAAGTCCCCAGTGACCAGAAAAAGGGAAACATCACACTCATTTTTAAAAAGGGTAAAAAGAAGGACTGTGGGAACTACTTATTAGTTACCCTCACCTCTGTGCCCAATAAGATCATTAAACAGATCCAACTGGAAGTTATGTCAAGGCATATGGGTGATAGGGAGGTGATTAGAGACAGCCAACATGGCTTCACAAAAAGCCTGACTAACCTGGTGGCCTCCTACGATGGAATGACTGCATTGGTGGACAAGGGAAGAGCAACTGATACCATCTACCTTGACTTCTGTAAGGCCTTTGACGTGCTGCCACACAACATCCTTGTTGCTAAATTGGAGAGATAAGGATTTGATGGGTGGACTATTGATGGATAAGGAATTGACTGGAATTGGCTGGATGGCAGCATCCAAAAAGTTGCAGTCAATGGCTCAATGTCCAAATGGAGATGAGTAATAAGTGGTGTCCATCAGGGGTCCTTACCGAGACCTTACTGTTCAATATCTTTATTAATGACATAGACAGTGGGATCGAGTGTACCCTCAGCAAGTTAGCAGATGACACCACGCTGCATGGTGCAGTTGATATGCTTGAGGGAAGGGATGCCACCCAGAGGGACCTTGACAGGCTTGAGGAGTGTGCCCATGCAAACCACATGAAGTCCAATGAGGGCAAGTGCAAGGTCCTGCACCTGGGCCAGGGCAATCACCAGTATCAGTACAGGCTGAGTGATGAATGGATCGAGAGCAGCCCTCCGGAGAAGGACTTAGAAATAATGGTGAATGAAAAATTGGATATGTGCGTTTGCAGCCCATTGTATCCTGGGCTGCATAAAAAGAAGCATGGCCAGCAGGTCAAGGGAGGCAATTCTCCCCCTCTACTCCGCTCTTGTGAGACG
>NW_009200988.1:0-275 GCF_000690835.1 Fulmarus glacialis | reverse complement strand
GGGGGGACCGGCGGAATTTAAAACCCGGGCCCCCCGCCATTTCATTCGAAGTCACCGAGGCGAAGGGCTCCGGAGTGGACGATCGCGCCGGGGGACCCTTCCTAAAGCGGCAAAACCGCGGCAAAACCCACAAAGGTGAAAGCGCAGGGAGCGAGAGGGTGCCCCAGCCCCACCGCCCCCCAAGCCAGAGGATTGAGCTCCTGACGAGTGGCAGATTGACTCAGCGTGGGTGGGGACAGGAGGGATGGCGGCCAAATCCCCTCAGGTACAAGAGC